>NC_081182.1:142456373-142623799 GCF_029867415.1 Vicia villosa
AGTCCAGGTTCCAAGGTTCGACGTCACGAGCATGGAGCCATGGGTCTACCCATCCCACAAGGAGTGATCTAAGGAATTTTGTACCTGCCAATCGGGTTCTACAAAGGTTCCCAGAGTTTTCAATCTTCTATCGGATATTACCGGCACGCACAATTGCTCATGGGCGCCAATAATATGCCTAAAAAGACCTCGTCTGAGCGTAGTATCGCATGACAACAAGCTCAAATTGGTACTTGATCTTGTTTCTGCACTACATCCTAAAAAGGCTTAGATTGGTTAAAAGGGTTCTAGGTCATTCAGCTTCTACGGACACTCACTATTGAAAGTAATAGCGTTATCACGATGGTTCGTAACAACCTCTACTACCTTCCATGAGGCCTCCACTGATTGGGGTTCTACCATATGACGCTCATGGTAAGGATTGCTCCTGACATGCGACTATTGGTCTTACCACCTCCTATCTCAAGTTACTCGCCAAAGTCCGGTTTAGAACTTTATCTCATCACAGAGGAACCATCGAGCACCAAAAAAAAAAGAAAAAAAAAAGAAAATAAACAAACAAAGCACACAATAATATATACAAATACAAAACACACAGATAAACAAAAAATAGGCTTAACACACTTAAAACTGGGTCCCCAGTGAAGTCGCCATTTTTCTGTAGCGGGGAAAATCTGATATCGAAGCCATGGGATTGACTCGAATCAATATTCCGTTTTGAAATCGCCACCGCGCTTTATTTTTTCAAAGGAAAAGGGAAAAGAACGTAAAACCCAAAGTTTTGTTTTTAAAAAAACAAGAAAGAGATCTCAGGTTCGGGTGTTGATTATATGAGGGGAAGGTTTAAAGCACCCCTCATATCCGTGGTACTCCACGGGAACCTTTTTGAAAATCTGTGTATGTGTGCTAAAAAACGGTTTGTTTTATTTTCAAAATAAGCTCGGCAAAGCGTTAAGCTTTGGGCCTACATACCTCCTCGGTGCAATGGAGAAGTCAGAGCTAATGTAGTTCCGCTTTTGGGAAAAACGTTTTAAAAACGAATAAACACTTTGTTGTCGTTAGAGAGAAATACTCAGCCATTGATCTTGAGCATGAGAACAAACAAGTTCTTTGCATCGCAAATGAAAGAAGGGCGCCAACTCGGATAAGATCAACGAGTATGCCACTAGCTCTCTCACGCGGAAAAGATCTCGTTATTATCAATCAATTTCAAAATCGTGGGGTATAACCACTCATTTCAACAATTAACGGTGTCTAAACTTTTGAAGAAAAGCCACTAGGGGCGAAAGATATTTTTTATGAAAAAAAGGTTTTGAAAAGGTTTGCAAACATAAGAATATTTTGGAAAAAGGGAGAAGATTTTGAAAATTTAAGAATGGGAGGAGATGAAGAGGCTAACCTAATGCATAAAATAAAAGCTAAGGAAAGAAACGGTCTAACCGAATAAGAAGCCAACACTTGACATTAAGAGCCAAGGTAGTTTTCCCATCCTTTGGATTTATCAATACCAACACATTAACACTTGGGGATCCAGATGAACTTATTGTCTTAGCACCATTTTTCACTAAGCACATTAAGATTCTGACAAAAATTGGGCAGAGTAACGGCTGTTTTTGGGTAAAATCCTTATCTCAATGCCTTGGAATTAACCATCAAGGGCTTTCAAGGAAATACCTGCACACATAAACATACAACAGAACAATGCCAGACAGACAGAACAATCACATGATAGTAATAGAATGAGTCCAAAGGTACTAGGTCCATAAGTCCGAATCTCCAAATTGCTAGGGATAGTAACTGATAGTCCAAAGAGAGCCTTATGTATTTTTTAGATTTTTGATTATTTATTAGTGTTTTAGCGAAAAAATAAAGTATGGTCCAAATGGACAAAGAGAAAATGACAGAAAGTAAATATGATGAAATGATAAAGTAAAGCGATAAAGCGAGAAATATAAAGAGCGGTAATATAAAGAGCGGTAATATAAAGAGCGGTATAGTAAAGGTGCGGAAATTAAAGTTAGTTGTTAAATGTTAAAGATAACCATCTTGAAACTTGTCAAGTATGTTATCAAAGTTAGTAGGAGATCGATGGTGAGTGAATGATGTACTCGGATTTAAATTCAATGGGGTTTATCAGAAGCTTGATAAAATCATAGCGACTACACGATAAAAACCTCCACAAGTCTTAAATCAACTGCATACAATTCTCTTCCATATTTGATCTTTTTTATTCGGGACACGAAATATTGCGCTATGTTAAGCAGATCGCCAAGTGATTTATATAGAAATCACCCTACAACGAGGCCGGTCAAAACTTTATGTGCTAATGCATGCGAGAAGAACGATATGTAGATCGTTTTCCGAAAGCAATACCGCACGAAAAGAAAAATGGTGAGTGATCTAGTCTTCACCAAGAATCCATAAGAATCCTCAAGGTATTAAGACTTTCATCGACCAAAATAAAAAGAAATAAAAGATGGAACCACATTAAAGGCTCCTTTCATCCATAATTTCAATCACATAATTTTGCGGATTTGGATTCTCATCCTATCGACGCCCTAAGTCCATTGAAATTAGAGAGAAATTAGGCCTCTAACTTGTGATTCAAAGAAAATATCAAAAGAATGGAGTAGAAGATGAGTTAGAACCAAAAACAAGTCAAAAACTACAAAAATCAGCATTCTGCCCAGTGTAAATCGATTTGCACAGAGTGTAAATCGATTTGCATAACTCTGTTTTCAAAATCTGCGCAGTTTTCAGTTATGTAAATCGATTTGCACAAGATGTAAATCGATTTGCACAACACAGTTTTCAAAAAAAACAGCAAATAAAGAGAAGAAACTTGTTTAAACATAAAACCAAACACCTTGTGATCTTGGATCAATTTGTGCACGAAAATGTATCAATTAAGCAAGCAAATCTCATCAATGTAGCACCAAAGGTGCATCAAGCATAAACAACAATGGATCACATCTTGAATCATGTAAAGGATCAAGAATTTTACCAAATCTTTACAAACTTTGAATCTTCTTCAAGAACACACAACCACAAGCCTTGATCTCTCACAATTGATGCAAAAACTAGTGTTTATGTTGAGGTTTAGCTCTAAATTAGTGAGGTTCAAGATGTGACTCACTAATTTGTGTGGAAGAGAAAGAGCTTTGAGTGATGGGTTTGGAAGAGGTGAGGAGATAATTTGCAATAAGTTTCTTGGCTATCAAAGCTTGAAAAATGAAGAGGGGAGTGCCTCAATTTATAGCACTTAGGCTTGGGAAATTTTGTGGCTTGGAGTTAGGATTGGAAAATAGAATTAGGCTTGGAAAAGTGATTTGGAGCCAAAAATGAAATCCAATGGTCTTGATGCAATCACATGAGGGTACATGATTAGATGATGTAGGAAATCAAATGTAAGAACCAAGTCATGCTTCCCATGCTTGCAAATGATGTCAACACTTCAAAAAGCTGAAATTTGCCTTCATTTTTCCAAATTCGTGCTGGTGCAATCGATTTGCACATTATGCAAATCTATTTACATGGCTGAAAAAAGGCAAAATCTGGGGCAAAAACAGTTATGCAAATCGATTGCTGTCTTATGCAAATCGATTTGCACTGATGGCAGAAGCAAATCTGGTGCAGAAACAGTTGTGTAAATCGATTTACACCTTATGCAAATCGATTTGCACAGTGAAAATGTTGAAAAATGCTCCTTTGATGGGTATTTTGACTTGGTACCTACAAAACACAAACATACAAGAGCACAAGGCAATATTTTTGGTATTTTGGTTAGTAAAGGAATATATACAAACTAAAACATGGGTGCTCGATGATTCCTTTGCAGATGAATTGAGCACAACATTGCAAGTAGAGATCTAGGTTAAAACTTCTTGATTGATGATTGGTATGCAAATGATGTGTGATCTTAGGGTCAAAAATTGGGGTATGACACCTGCATATCAAAATCGTCCGTCCGATCACCTGAGGTGCAAACCCAACGCTCATCAACGCCCGAATCAGGGTTTGCGAGAATTAGACATACACTGAAAAATCTTTTCTTTGTGTATTTCTTTTCAGGATTATTATTAGACATCTTCCGACTACGCGCCACGCCTATTACGAAGCTAAGTCCCGATCTAATCCTTATTTAAATATTTGTTATTTTATTTAAACTTAGGGTTTGCTTTCAAATATAATGAACTCCGCCTACACTTACTTCCTTTTATGTCTGCCTTTGCTTTGCCAATTTTTCAGGGTTAACCCCGAGGCTACCTCCGACTACGAACCATATCAGATCAAAAGCTAAGTCCTATTTCATATTTATTTTTAATTTTCTTTTGCTTTTTTTTTTCAAATTAGGGTTAGCTTTTACTGTCAATGAATTGATAATGCACTCACCCCTTTGTATTTGTTTTCTTTTTTCCCAATTTTCAGGGTCAGCCAACCGTCAAAGCTCAATAGTCGGTAACCCTGAAACCTATCTGATTTACTTTCTTTAATTATTATTTATGTCAAACCTATTGCTCTGCTGGTCCCCTGGTTTCTTTTTCCCCTTCCCCATAATATTTTGTAACTACTTCCTGGTGTATTGTTTGGCCTTGAAGGCACTTAACCTGTCATTGTATTATTGTGTGGTTAGTAATTCTAGGGAGTGTAACCGTTGAATTGAATTAGAATAATTAATTATAAGATAATTTATTCTGAATATGGTCACATGATTGTTGCACAAACGCACCTTTTATGGTACCCCTCTTGTTGCATGTTGCCTGCTGCCTTGTGTTTTAATGCAGAATAGCCAAAGTCCCTCGAATACGAGGATACCTCAGCGATGTTGCCCTCGGTTCATTCAAAGGTCATAAGTCCCTAATGATGCTGCCTTCGATTCGCCAAATATGACCTCGTCCCTCGAAGTTGCCTACGAAGCGCTGAGGTATCCTCTGGTTGCCTAACGAAGATGGCTATTCTGATCATTCCCTTAGACTACCTGCCCCTCTATGGCATGGGATAGTCTTATGGCGAACGATAATTCGACGACCCTTCAACCTCCAAATCAAAGGACTTCCTTACCCTCCTATGGTAGGGATAGCCTTGAAAGGCTAAAAGAACATTTTTCATCTAACCAGGTAATTTGCCCTTAATTGCATGCTCTGGTTTAAAATCTTTTTCTACCCTTTTTTCAAAAATCTTCAAAAAGCTACGCTTATTTACAAGCTAAAGTCTTATTTCTTTTCTACACTTTTTTTCTTTCAAAAGAGCAAAGCAATTAAGAGCCCATGGAAAACCATGGATGCAAAGGGTGCCTTACACCTTCCCTTTGTATAAATTACCCCCCGAACTCAAAATCTTTCAAAGGTCTTTCCTGTTCTTTTAGCCTTTCCAATTGGATAAAATAAAAGTCGGTGGCGATTCTTGCTTACCGCGACATTTCTTTAAAAGTCAGTTCACCGTATTACACTAAGGACCAAATCAAGGCTATAAAAGAGACTCCCGTTAGAGGGATAAGAAAGACATTCATTCTTGAAGCAAACTGCCTAGTACACTACCTCCGAATCCCCAAAGCTCATAGCAATATCATCAAGTTTCCAGCTTCCCTCACCTCTAAGGGAAAGCTCCATGGAATCTATTTTTTTACACAAGAGTTATAGTAACTGACAAAGAGACCCAGTTCACAAGTGCCTCTGTGGTAAACTTCTACAAAGACCTCGGCATACAAAATAGGTTCACGTCAGTAGAACATCCACAGGCCAACGGACAAGCCGAAGCTGCAAATAAGGTCATCTTGGTCGGGCTAAAGAAAAAGCTTGATGAGACAAAAGGATTGTGGGCGAAGTATTTGCATGAGATCCTCTGGTCGTATCATACAAGAAATGCCTTTCCGGATTGTGTATGCGAAAGGCGCCATGATTCTTATCGAAATCAACACGCCTACCTGGAGACGCGAACATTTTGACGAAAGCATCAACGCAGAAGGACTTGACACCTCGGTCGACCTGGTCGAGGAAATCCAAGAAGCGGCTCACATCAGAGAGTTCGCGACCAAAGACCGACTAGCAAAAAGATTCAGCTTGAAGGTCAGAGAAAGAGGTTTCAGCCAAGGAGATCTAGTTCTCAAAAAAAGTGACAGATCCAGCAAACAAAAATAAACTATCTCCTAACTGGGAAGGTTTGTACCGTGTTCGTCAAAAGCTGAATAACAGGGCTTATAAGTTAGAGACTCTAAAGGGAGAAGAAATACCTAGGACTTGGAATGTAACTAACATTAGGATTTATTTCAGCAAAAGTGTATGTAAACGAACATTATGATTAATAAAATAAGGTGCACTCTTTTCCCTTGCAGTTGCAAGGTTTTTTAACGAGGCACCCATATAATAATTTGTGTTTAATATACAACTCGGTTAACCTCGCCAAGGATCTCAAACCGTCCTGGGTGTATCCTTGCAAGGGGCTCTGTACCTCTAAGATGATTAAGTCTCTGGATCTCTGTCTGTAACTCAGTCAACATCGCCAAGGCGTTCAATCCGTCCTCGGTGTATCCTTGCAAGGGGATATGTACCTTCAAGACAGTTAAGTCTTCCGACCTCTGACGGCAACTCGGTCAACCTCGCCAAGGCTCTCAAATCGTCCTTGGTGTATCCTTGCAAGGGGCTCTGTACCTCTAAGACGGTTAAGTCTCCATACCTTTGTTCGCAACTCGGTCAACCTCGCCAAGGCTCTCAAATCGTCCTCGGTGTATCCTTGCAAGGGGTTTTGTATCTTCAAGACAGTTAAGTCTTCGGACCTCTGTCCGGAACTTGGTCAACCTTGCCATGGCTCTCAAACCATTCTCAATGTATCCTTACAAGGGGCTATGTACCTTCAAGACGGTTAAGTCTTCAGACCTCTGTCCGCAACTCGGTCAACCTCGCCAAGACTCTCAAACCATACTCGGTGAATCCTTGCAAGGGGCTCTGTACCCAATGACAAAAACTCCAAGCGTACTTTTAATCCTATGGCATAATCGGCTTCGGCCTGGCTGAGTAAACTGAAAACCTCTGTCCTAAACAAGTCCGAGGGCGAAATTCCGAGCACTCTCGAGAACTTGGACAAATTGAATTAAAGTTTCTCGTCTGGGAGACAAGTAGTTATAAATACCTCGCTTAAAAAGTTGGGTATGCAAGTTAAAAATCATCCAGAGATCAAAGGCACTTATGCATATAAACTACAGGCAAGATAAAATAGATGTCCTAAAAGAAACTGAGTAAGCTACTTGGCCTAGTGGTCGAGTAGACTGCGCGGATTGAGCATAACTCGGATCACAAAAAGAATTTAATATTAGCTATTGCAGCAAATAAAAAACGCTTGGGGCTTGCATCACATGAGCGTTCATCCGGTTTCATGATCGAAAAGCCATATAAAATCGTCGTAACAAAACAATAAAGGGAAAGTTCTTTATTCATGACTGGCGATAACAATACAAAATACAAATTCAAGAATAAACATTATTCAAACATTTGTTCTTCTTATTTGTGGCGCTTAATATCTTCCGAGTTTAGGTATTGAAGCCAATCTTCATCAAACTTAGATTCAGAATCAAGCTCCATAGCAACACCTTTGGCCTTCAAAGATTGTGATATAGTCTTCGTAGCTTGACTCTTCTCAAAGCGAGAGGAATCTTCAGAAGATCTTTTCTTCTTTCCCATAGCACATGGCTTCGAGACGCCAGAGGGGTTTTTACCTTTAGTCTTGTCCATTGTTAAGAAGAAAGAAAGATCTAAGGAACAAAAGTGCCTCAGCCTCCCTTTATATAAATAAATTTTGGGAAAAGGCGCAAAACATAGGTAAAAGCGAAAGCATTTAATTACCTAGGTTTTATCGAGGACGGTGCACGGAAAACCAGTTACAATCCGGTTTATGTCAAGGCTACTAGATACTCGGATAAAACGAGAATGGCATAAAATGATAAGGCAATCAAATTAGCGAAATCATAAATGCATAAATCAAAAAGCCTCAGAAGGGCGATGTTTGGATAACATGAGGGTTAATTCAAAAAGGAGGACCAAGTCACTCCAAAAAAAAACATGAAAAGCATTACATAAATGCATCCATAGTGGATGACTAATAGAAAGTCATTAAAACCACATCAAACATTTGCCTTGTCATGCTCGGCATCTCCATCACCAGTGGGTTCATTTACAGCTGGTTGAGGAGAAGGGGTGTTTTTTTAGTCCTGTAGCTCCACAAGGCGGCCATCTTGCACAACTTTTAGGAAGTCTATTTCAGACAAGTCCAAATCAGAATATAAGCACAACACTTGTTCCTTAGCCTTGTCGAAAGCTTCATTACCTGCTGTGAGCACCTCAACTTGGGTTTTCCTCAAAGATTCCCTCATTTCATCATTAACATCATTTTCCGACTTCAGCTGATTAGTCAGGTCAACAATGGTGGCTTTGAGCTTAGGATCAGAGGTTTCCTTTTGGGTCTTCAGCTTGGTGAGGCTCTTCTCAAACTCGGCAGCCTTATCCTCTGCAGCTCTCTGACTCTTCTCTAGCTTGGAAATCCTATCCGAATTGAGCTTTTGGTCCTTCTCAAGATCATTGATTTTTCTTTCATGATCATCCCCGACCTCAAAAAGCCCACGGGCCTGAACCATACTCTGCATAAGGTAGGAGCGGAGGTTGTGAAAGATGTGTTGAGAACCTACTGACTTTGCTTTCTTGACATCCCCGCCAGCATGGAGATGATCGTAGGTGAACTTAAGCCCGTCAAAATCACTAGACCAAAACCTGAACTCCTCGGGTTGACCATCGCTGCTCTCTCCATGGCCTCGCATCAGAGCGATGACATTGAAATCATTTTGATTGATGTCATCACTCATGATGATCCGAGCCTTCTTGGGAGTGGGTTGGGGAAGCTCCTCGAGAATGTCCTGAGTGGACACCTATTGTTCATGTTCCACTGATGAAGACTTAGAGGCATTAATCTTCTTCCGCTTTGTTGTCCGGGTCTCAAGGCCGAAGAGGTCGAACTTATTCTCGGACGGCCCTCCATTCCCTTTTCGAGCCGCACGGGCTGCGGCCAACAATTTTCTCTTCTCGGTCAAACACAAGTCAGTCATTTTGTCTACAGAAAAAGGAAAAAGCACGTAATTAAGAAGTTGCACAAAGACTGAAAATAAAACACCACACATCTGATAAGAAGGGTATTATAAAGGAATGCAATGAGCTCCTTATTGGGTATGGGAAGCAGTGTTTTAATTTTCATCATACGAAAGGAATCTAAGACTTTGAGGGAGTCACGTTCCACTTCGCTCAACTTTTTGTAAGTAAAATCACATATAGGAATGGGGTCTTTGGTCCAGTAGTGAGGAAAGCGGGCATGCCCATCCGAGGCAGAAAGGACTTGAGGACAAGTCGGACCGCCTTTCACTCTCACTAATTTACCCTTATAATCCTTATAGTTGCTGGTGTAAGCTTGCAAAAAACTTCTTTGAGGGATACCATTTATCTAGATCCATATATTTCTCTCTAAACCTTTCACTTTAAAGAAAGAGAAAAACAAACCTACAGTGGATACAACGGCAGCTGCCTCACAAACTCTCTGAAAAGCTTTTATGAATCCCCAGCTATTTAGGCGTAGTTGTGAGGGAGCTGCGTTTACGGTTTTTAGTATGTCCACTTCGAAATCTGAGAAGGGGATCTTTATGTCAAAATTCTACAAAACACTCGGATAGATGTAGAACAACCCTTCCTAAGAGCTCGAAGGACGAAGAGTGAAGACTCGCTTTCCGGGTCCACAGGGTTCCAACACCACGTCGTCCTCGTTCTCGGTCCAGGATATGCCTATAAGGGAATGAAGCTTTGCAATATCTACATCATCATACGAACTTTGTTTAAAGCTTATAACTTTGTCATCGAAGGGAGGCGCGATCTGCATGATGAATTCTACAGAACCTGAGGAGGAAGAGGAAGAATCATAATCATAATAAACCTCATCTATGAGATGATTCGTTTCTTCTCTACCTAAGCTCTTCTCCATATCTCTCTCAAACGAGTTCCATAACTCTTTTCTCTCAGCGGAATTTGTGGGTTTTGGAATACCAAACATATTATGATAATCGTACATGCCTACCATGTCTCTATGTACCTATTTTAAAATAAAGATGAGAAAATTAAAAGAGTGGGAAAGAATACCTGAAATCGAGCGCTGATAAGCTTGAGGATCAGGAGAAGGAGATTACGTTTCTTTGCAAAAGTTGGCTTATGGGAATTAATGTCAAAAGTGATGTCAAAATAAGGTTTTATATAGGGTATAGTGTAATGATGGGTTAGGTGAATAGTTTCCTATGCAGTCTATTCCCCATAAAATTCATCATTAATAGTGTCTGAAAAACCGCAAGACACGCAACTTACCACCTCTCCCTGATACGTTGTAACGGCTATAAAACATCTGATTCCTTCATATCTGAGTACATCTTCTCATCTGCGAGGACAAATACTCAGGGGGCTTGTTCCATACTCGAGATGTTTACGAGGACGCGACCTAGAATGAACTATGGATAAAGGTATTATATGAGTTATTCGAGGACTTCTCTTAGGCCATGTCCGAGGACACAAGTCGGATGGTAGGCACCAGCCGAATACCAAGTACAGGTCGTGTACCAAGAGCGTATGAAAGGTCATAAAACAGCTCGGTCATAACGCCTAGTTACGCACTACACGGCCATAACTAATACTTAAATATATCATTCATGACTTGATAATAAAGATGTAAGAAATGTCTGTAATGATAATAAGGTTCTAAGGACTAAATCAAGGCTATAAAAGGGGCTCCCGCCAGAGGGATAAGCAAGACATTCATTCTTGGAGCAAAGTTCCTAGTACACTACCTCCGAAACCCCAAAGCTCATAGTAATATCATCAAGTTTCTAGCTTCCCTTACCTCTGAGGGCAAGCTCCACAGAATCTAGTTTTTTACACAAGAACAATGATAAAATTCCTGAAGAACTACAAAAGTTGTGATTGAGTTCTTGAACAACTTAAAAAAAATTGGTATTGAGTTCTATAAGAACTAAGAATTTATACTATACATGATTATTTTAAAATATTCATTCTATTTATACCATATATTTATCTACACGGGTAACTTAAAATATTCATAATGAATTTTTTTTATCATGAATGCTTTAATAATAATTTTATAATAATTTTGCACAAAGCCTCTTGAAGCTTTAATGACCAATCTTTTCGAGATATAGCAGTTGTCTTTTCGAATATATGTTTAAATTCCCTATTACAAACTTCAACTTGACCACTTGTATGTGGGTGATAGAGAGTTGTTATATAGTACTTAACTCCATACTTAAGTAAGAGTTTTTCAAATATGCTTGATATGAAGTGAGACCCACCGTCACTAATGACGAGTCTCAGAATACCGAATCTAGGAAAGATTGTGTTTTTGAACATTTTAATCACAACTCGTGCATCGTTTGTAGGAGAAGCTATTGCCTTAATACATTTAGATACATAATATACTGCGATGAGTATGAATTTATTTCCAAATGATAATGGGAAATGACCTATGAAATCAATTCCCCACACATCAAAGACTTCTACTTCCAAAATGTTTTTCAGAGGCATCTCATCGCGTCGAGAAATGTTTTCAGTGCATTGGCAACAGTTACATTTGGCGACTGTGATATGTACATCTCTCCATAAGTGAGGCCGATAAAGGCTTGATTGAAGAATTTTTGCACGGGTATTGTTTGTGCTAGCATGCCCTCCATAGGGGGCAGTGTGATAGGGGTTATTATGATATCAACCTCTTCTTCAGGGACGCAATGACGGAAAATATCATCGGCACCTCTTTTTTAAAAGGAGGTTTTCGTCCCAATAATATTGTTTAAGGTCCTAGAAAAACTTCTTTTTTTTTGATAAGTTAGTTCGAGGGGTAGTACTTTGGCCGCTAAGTAGTTGACGAAGTTAGCATACCAGGGGACTATGGATTATGCTAATGTAGTTTCCACTTCTTCTTCGTTTTCATTGTCGCTATTATCCCCTTCTGAAGAATCTTCGAGTTGAGAATAACTGGGTGTGTCGTTTGTTATATGTGCTATAAGTCTGTCATAAGGGAAATCATCATTAATTGGCACTTGTTCAAACTTGACATTTTCTAATCTGGAAAGATGGTATGCTACCACATTTTCTGTTCTCTTTTTGTCTCTTATTTCTAAGTCTAATTTTTGTAACAATAAGATCAACCTAAGGAGTCTTGGCTTAGCATCTTTTATGCTTAGTAGGTACCTAATGGCAGCATGGTCTGTGTAGATTACAATTTTAGCTCCCACTAAGTAGGAATGAAATTTATCAATTGCAAAGACCACGGCTAGGAGCTCTTTTTATGTTGTGGCATAATTCATTCGAGCTCCATCTAAGGTCTTACTTACATAATAAATGGCGTGCAATTTCTTATCTATTCGCTAACCTATGACAGCGCCTTCATCATACTCGCTTGCATCGCACATAATTTCAGAAGGTAGACTCCAATCGGGTGGTTGCATTATAGGTGCGGAAATCAAAACATGCTTAAGTATCTCAAAGGCTTCAAGACATTTTTCGTCGAAGACGAATTCAACATCCTTCATTAGATGATTAGTAAGGGGTTTTGTTATTCTAGAGAAGTCCTTAATGAAACGTCGGTAGAAACCGGCGTGTCCAAGAAAGTTGTGAAGCAGACATAGCGGCAAGCAACAAAAGATTTGGAAATATTCATCCGAAATTTATCGTGTACACAGAGATGGTGAGAATGCAATTCAACAGTTTCTATGGTTTCGAACTCGGGTTAAAATGGATAAAAGTATAAAAACGGAAAAGTAAATATGAACACAAAAGAATTCATTCTTCAAAAAGATAAGATTTATCAAGCATTGCATATAATCTACTTCTCACAAACTTAAACTTATCGACCAGTTATACTCAACCTACAATTCGTGTATGCGTTATCACGTATCTCTTACATCAGTGTCCATCTCTGGAGCACCTACGAGATCAACTCACAACCAAGGTTATCTCTAACGCAAAGTCACGAGAACATTCGTATTCTTGCATCGGCGATCTCTCGTGCGCCGCTCAAATACGAAAGCATTAAGGACATATACACAAAGTGAATGTTAGCTCTAAATCTATCTCTAGAGTTCATAAACTAACAGATAATCATCTTAGATAAGGATTCAAGAAGTTTATCTCTAAAGCAACCCAAATCCCGAGCATAGAGCAAAAATCTAAGACAACAATCAACACAGATTTGTAAAGCAAGTATTATATAACGCCATGGGCGATAAATATACATGAGTTCAAAGTAAATACATACAGAAAACCCAACTATAAGAGAAAACACAAAGAGGAAGAGAAATGAACCGAAAATCTCCCAGTTTGTCAGCTCCGTTTGACGCTCAATCCACCTCCAATCATCCAAATGCAAGCTCCATAATTGTTTTCTAACCTAATCTAACCTAAAAATGAGAGTTTGATGAGTTGGGAATAAATACCCCAAAACATAACGTAAAAAATGTGATTTTTCCCCTTTTAACGAGTTGTTGTCTCAGGCAATCTCTGTTTTGTTTTTGTTAGTTTTGATTTGAAAATTTTCTTTGGGTTTTATTTCGCTCTTTTCTCATTTCCATTGAAAACAATGAAGTGTGGTGGCGACTTTCACTTAAATACGAGTTGGGTCAATCCAATGGTCTCGGTCTCATTTTTCACCGCTACATTCACTCAATTCAACAAAAAATTGCACAATAACAATATGCAACCAAAAAAAAAGAGAATGGATCTGACAAGAATTCATAATCAAGAAGTTGTTCTAGAGAAGAAGTGACAGAATCATGATGATGTGTATAGACACGATAAGAAGAGAAGACAAAATCACTCTTTCTCTTATGGGTTTTTCCCATATGTTTCACTCACTTGTTACTATCATCAAAAAAACAACTATTTAAATCAAGAATGAAAAATAAGTCTTAAAGCTTTGATTCAGATCAAGTGAAAATTATGATTCAAAATAACTTTGTGCAAAGCCCAAATATAGTTTCATGGAATCAGTAGATTTAAATTAGTTTTTACACTTGATTTGGATCATATAAGTTTGTGATTTGAATCATGTTTATTTTGTGATTTGAATCATGTTTATTTTGTGATTCGAATCAAATGGTCTAGAGGCAAATCTCATTTTTCACACAGCTTTTGATTCGAATCATATATTACACTTGATTAGAATCAAATGACTGAAAATTCAAATTTAAGAGTTCTAACTTGTGGTTCAAGCTACGTCTAATGAAACGACAAAGTAGCAACTAAGTAGGATAAAAAATAAATAATATCAAGAATCAAACACTCTTATTAAATGAGTAAAGAGGGTTCTTAGTGATACAACATAATAATCGAAGCGATTATATATGAAAATGCAAAATAGAATACAAACACACGATTATGGAATCAAATTACAAATACGCAAGTACTAAAATGACTATTGCAAATTGACAAAAACATCAAAACAAATAAGTCATACTATATGGGCAATACCATACGAACAATACCATATGATATCGTGATTGCACTTCCAATCTTCAATACTTATATAAATCAATATATAAGATAAATTAATAGTTTTTTTAAATCCGTTTAAATTGACTCATTTGAACTTATCTAATAGCATAATTTACATCACTATTTAAGAGACCTTATCAATTAAGCTTGCAACATTTTTCATAAATTTTTGGACTTATTTATATAAATTCTTTAAAACATTTATAAAAACAATTTAAATTCATTTTATTTTTTGTTATGAAATGATTTATCATTTTAAATTCATTTTAATTGATTTTTTATTATAAAAATAAAATATGCAAACTTATTAATATGCATTTATTTTTATAACTACTTTTACTATAAAGTCTAAATAAGTTGTTTATCCAATCAATTTATATTCATTTTATTTTATTTTTTATTATAAAAATAAAATATGCAAACATATTAATATGCATTTATTTTTATAACCATAACCACTTGTACTATAAAGTCTAAATAAGTTGTTTATTCAACACATCCTCAGGTAGATCTAAATTCAATTGCCATCTCTAACCACAAACACTAAGATGGATATGGATTAACATACACAATTTCAATGTTACAGTTTCTTGATAGTTGTTAGCCAAAAGTTCAAAGCTTTTTCACCACAGAAACCTAACTCTTTCAAGGGAAGTACTTCCACAATGATCCTCATCACACTCCCTCACATTTTTGTACAAACAATGACCACATAGATCCTTCCCTACAAAGAGCCTTTTTTTGCAATGCTCCTCCTGGACAATATATTCACAAGAAAACCCTCTTCTAGAAGGTTCCAGATTCCCTGCAGTAATAATGCGCACTTCTCGATTTCAATTGATGATCAAGATTGACAATCGAGAAGTGCCATGACAATCGAGAAGTGCCACAGATATTGCAGGGAATCTAATTCCTTCCTAGAACATTCTTGTCATACCATATTGTACAGTTCCAACTTTTCTATGAGCAGTTGCCCCAGCTGCAGCACCAACTCCACCATATTGAGCCTTTGATTGCAACAAGTTTGTTTCTATAGCAATTTGATCATCTTTTTCTAACTTGTTTGCTCCTACCCTTGTCATGAAAAAGGGATTTGTATCAATGTTAATGGCTATATCTGGTCCCATCTTCGCATTAACTCCGCATTGTTGTCCATGTTTGGCTTGCAACACGACACCCTTATCGGTTTCTTTTGCTGACCTCTCTTGATTAGCAGTGCTACTAGGCGGTGGCGGCCTTTGATAGTAATATGCTGGCGGAACAGTTTGAGGAGGAAGCACAGAACCTCGGATAAACGCCCTTGGATCATAAGAATCCTTAACAATATTTCCATACTCGTAGGGAACAACCGGCCCGACAACTTTACCAGGCTTTGCTGATAAGAAAAATGAGATTGTTAATAATTGATCGCCGAGTGTAAATTTCAAAGATTAAAAATGATAACAAACACATACATAGCGGAATTCTTTGCGGTCCCTGGATTGTCCTTGGCATTGGAATTTCGGTATCTCTAGTGATCTTATTATATTCTTCAGGTGCAGGTCGGTGTTTGCTAGAAGCAACACTAGTTTGCTCTTTTTGAGGTAACGAATGTACAATTGTTGACCTGTCAAATTATTCAAAAATCACATTATGAATGGAATAATCCTTTAAGTAGCATCGAAGCAAATTCAACATGGAGTAGGTGGGGTGGGTTTTACTCTACCAACTTGTGAAATGTGATTTCCCTGTACTCTATACTACATTAAAAGGGCAGCTAAATAGCTTGCGATACAAGTTACCATCCCTTTGACACTTTTTGCAAATATTAAGAGAAGTCGGCAATATTGTAATTAATGTGCATATTTTATTATAGAACACTCAATCTCGTAATTGTAATAGAAAAGAATCTTTTGTAAACAATAAAATTATTTATGAATTAGAATTACCTTGGAAGAGAAACATGTTTTCGGTCAAGTGGTATAACAGGACCGTTTTTACCATTTTCCTCTAGATGAGCAAACTGCTTTCTGAATTGATCCACGGCACTATAAAGAAATGGACCAGAAAAGATTAAGTACTAAATGAGAGAGTTGAAAATCTTTAAGAAATTGACAATGTTGAATAAAAAGTTGAAATGCCATTAAATAATCAAAACCTTGGATAGAGAAAATTAGTTCTTTCTGTTCCATTGATGT
Source organism: Vicia villosa (assembly GCF_029867415.1). Taxonomy (NCBI): domain Eukaryota; kingdom Viridiplantae; phylum Streptophyta; class Magnoliopsida; order Fabales; family Fabaceae; genus Vicia; species Vicia villosa. Next base: position 142,473,124 of record NC_081182.1, read on the forward strand.
AGTCTTTTAAAAGTTGAGGATGATACTCTAGAATCTCACGGAAAATTAGCTCTCGAATTTCTTCCTTTGTGACTCTCCGTCTTTCAAATTCAAACTCCATTTTGGTGATAGGCTGGCAGGACGGTTCCCTCTCAACTTTTGCGAGTCCCTTGAAGTAAGGGTCGGCCAGTGCCTGAAATCAAAAACACGTTTAAAAATCTCCAAGATAAACAAGCTATAGCTTCTATGAAAACAATTTAACATTATAGAAATAGCTTATAGCTATAATAAACACTTTTATGATAAGTTCTTATACAAACACTTAGTTAAAGATGTTTATCCAAACATGACCTAAATAATTTCAATGCAAATTAGAAAATAATAAGGCACGCTATAACAAACCTCTTCAGCAGTAGGTCGGTCTTTTGGGTCAAAAGCAAGCAACCTTTCCAATAGTCGTAGAGCTAAAGGGTCAGCATTTGGAAATTTCTGTGCAAATGGCACAGGCTGTTTTTTTCTCATGCTAGTAAGATATCTTCTTGCCTTCTCGTTGCGCACCTGCATCCAACACAAAATTGTTACAAGCTGACCATTTTTGGTCCAGGATTAAGCTGAGCAACAAAAGTACTTTTTCCTCGATAGTAATTATATGCTTACCCGTGATATAGTATCCAGTGATGGAGTACCGAGCAGATCTGTCATCAGATCCAATTGATGGACCACATTCTTTCCAGGAAAAAGAGGCTTTCCTGTTAATACTTCAGCAAAGATGCAACCTATACTCCATATATCAATGGCGGGTGTATACTGTTTCAAGGTTTACGGAAAAAAATTGCTTTATTACTAAAAGTGAATAAAAAATCGGTTACCATTGCGAATGTGCTTATGCATTCTAATAGAATACAAAAAATTGAGTGCAGCATAAACTGTGTAACAATAGACAAGTGTGATTCACCCACATCACTAGCCTTGACCCATACTAGAATAGCATTTGTAGTTTTTTTCTTTTTACGTCTCATAAATCCTGAAAAAGACATACCTTTGAGTAAAAGGATCCGCACAGCTCTGGAGCTCTATACCACCTTGTAGCGACATAGTCCTACACACAAATGCATTAACAAGCAATAAGCATCAGTTGCTATTTTCCCAAATGACATCAGAAGTCAACAAGAAACGCTGAAAAAGACAATGGAAATGCTTAGAAAAAGTACCGTCCAAAATACGGTTGTTGGTGTGTCACTGAATGCAACTCTAGCTAGACCAAAATCGCAAATTTTAAGTTTACAATTTGCGTTTGCCAGTATATTTTTTGGCTTCAAATCTCGATGATAGACATTTGCTGCATTATAAGAGTACAAAAGCAATATTTTAGCCATTTGCGAAACAACGTGCACTTTATCGAATTATAAAAGTAACTACAACGTTTTCTCGGTTACCAGTGTGAATATACTTCAGTGCTCGAAGCAATTGATAAAGAAAAAACTGATAGTGCTCTTTTGTCAAGTCATCGTTTGCTTTAATGACTTGATGAAGATCGGACTCCATGAGCTCGAAAACAACATAAATATCTTTGAAATCCTTCCTAGAAGGAGGAAGCATAATGTGTTTTATTTCAACAATATCAGGATGTCGTAGAAGTCTAAGCAGCTTTATCTCGCGGAGAATACGCGCAGCATCAGATATATGCTCGAATATGTCGTGAATTTTCTTAATGGCGACTTTTTCACCGGTATGAGTGTCAATGGCCGAACAGACAACGCCGTAACTTCCTTTACCAATGACTTCTTGGATTTTGTACCGGTTGGCATCGCCATACTCAGAGAAGAAGTCCATCTCCGTCGAATTCTGCAACAATTTAAGAGAAAATTTTCAATACGGGTAGAAATTTAAATGAAAGTAAAGTTTTAACTGATTTACTGAGAAATTCATTTATTAAACATATATTTCAGACATCACAACACATCAATGAAATTACTCTTACTTCAAGACAGACAAACTCAGAGAGAAGTTACATTATATTTACATGAATATGATACGGAAAATAACGGTTTGTTCAAATTCGGTAATGCTAAAGTGTTGTAGCGCCATCGTAGCCGCTATTTGACATTTGACAAAACTGATGTATCCATTGGAATAACACAAGAAAACCAACAATTAACAAACACAAAGACTCTTATAAACTCAACAGAAATATACAGAATAATTTTGTAGAGAAAACACTGCAAATTTCATTACCTACCAATGAAAGAAGCACGGACACCAGAAACACAACACCTACAATTTGACACTGGTAATAATTTGAAATTATAAATAAATTAAACGTATTCACTAAGGTAGGTCTCAACGCGGACACGGACACACTTTATTGACAGATGTCTATGCTACAGATACCTACTACAAATCCAAAGCCATATACCAGTGATCATACACGGTTTATTATTAAAAAACTAAATGAAAACCAATAAATGAATATCATTCTTAAATCTGGTCATTAAAGAATTACAATCAAAGGAAAATCCCAAAACAAAAAACAAAAATAAATAGTTGACAAGATCTGATCTGATGTCATAAAAATCTGAAAGCCTTTAAAACAGAAATGTCATCTAGTATATCAAGACAAATAGCAGAAAGCACAACTCAACAGATGTAAAAAAAGTAGAAGAAAAATCAGAGATAAGATCAACAGAACAACCACAATAAATCCACCAAATCAGTTGCAAATAAAACCAGTAAACTTCATTAACACCCCAAACAAAAGAAAATTCAAGTATCCAAAATTCAGAAACATCAGCATATGATCTTAGCACCAGTGAATTGTCCTTGTCACAAAGGAGATGCCATAGTCATCAAAATGAATTTTTCAATCACAATTGCAAAGATGATTAACAACAAAAACAACAACAATGAAAACCCACCTTTTTTCTATGATCTTGCTGCATTATCTTCTGACACCCACAAATCTTCCCAAAAATCCCTATGAGGCAAAAGATCAAACACAAACCAAACAATTCACCAACAACAACAAAAAAAAAAACCCCAAAAACACAAAACTTTATCACCTCAACTCATCCACATTTTCCCCATCTACCCCTACACATTATCACAAAAGCACAACAATCCCACCTTATTCTTCTCTTGACAAAACATAGACTCAAAATAAGATCCCACATACACCTTCCCTTAAAAATCAAAAACCACAACAACAAAACCACCAACCTATACAAAAACCATCAACCACCCACAATTATATAGTGACACTACTCCAACCCAGTAATTAAATCACCCTCATTTTCACAACCCCACCAAAGATCCAACCTTAAAACAATTACCCTTTAGCTACCTTCACCACAAAAGGCAAAAACAACACAACCCCACGATTTATTTCAGCTCAAAAATCAAAACTTGATTAAGAAATGAACAACGTGGAGTAAACTAGATCTGTGTATGTACACCGACACAGGCACAAACAGGAGAGAGAAAGAGAGAGAATGAAAAAAATTTAGAGAGCTTTGAGGCTTAAATCTAGTTTGATACCTTTATGTATCTTATCCGTAACATATTACAAATACACATATATATACGACACGTATACGTATATCGTATTTTATACGAAGGGTATTTTTGTAATTTTACTGGACAGATTCTGTCTCTGTAGAATTATTATTTCTGTCTCCTCTGTGAATTACAGGTGTCATGTTGGACAAGTACATATGACACGTGGCGGTTTTTAATTTGTTAGAAGGTTAGTTAGTGGGACCCATGTGGCAGTGTTTAACTTTGGAGTAATTGGTGTAATGGAACTATCATAGTGTTATTATTTGATTTGATTTTTGTGTAGTAGTAATGCATAAGGATTAGGATTAGGGTGCCACTAGACATTTCATAATGTTTTAGTTTTTGATTATTTCAAAAATTTAATAGATTTTTTGTGTGAAAAAGTTTAGTAAAGTTAAAAAAAAATTTAAGGGGACAACTTGTCTACCCATCACAAAAAGTTAGATAGTATACCTTCAACCAATCAAATGATACTATCTAATTTTAACACATTTAATTATTTATTAAATACTACAATTGTTTGTTATTTTCAAAATATTTTACATAGGAGGTAACTCTACCCAACTTTTTGAGTTGGGTAGATAAGAATTCACCAAAATTTAAATGTTATTTAATAACTTTTTAAATTTTAGTATATAATTAAGGAATTTTCCTATTGTGTATTCTTAAGACTAAAAATTTAGTTTTACTATTTTATAAAAAAAAAATGTATTTAACCATGATTTACATCAATGTTAGTATTTGTGAGAATATTTTTTATTATGATTTCTAGAAATAATTTCAGAATTTAAAGTTATGAATGTTGTTCATTTTAAAACTTTGAAGTATTTAATCTAAAATTTAGACTATGTGCATTTCAATATTTGTAACTTTTAGTTATATTATATTTTAAAGGAAGTAATTATTATAGTTCAATAAAAAAAAAGGGAATTACTATTTTATCGTTATTAATTATTATGCATACATTTTTTATTGAAAAGGAATATATATGCTTCCTTTATTTCACAATAATTATTATCACACTTTTATTTGAGACTAAAAAATTATTTTGAATGAACAAAATATAATAATAATTTATCATGTTAATATTCAGATTTCTTTATTTCACCTTCCTTATTCACAAAATTTAAATTTAAATTTAAATAATTTTATTTTTTCTCACTTTTTTACAATAAAAATAAAATCTACAAAATATTGTTTTTATAAAAATATTTGTGACGTTTCAAAAATTATACCTCATTTAAATGTCAATTTTAAATATAAAAATATAAAGTTATTTAAATTTAAAATATTAAATTACTTTTATAAATCAGTCAAAATAAAGAATCAAAATTCTAATTAAACTATAATTTTGTTAAATTTAAATATATTTATTATTATAGAAAAGGTAAATAAAATATATAAAATTTAAATTTATGTACAAGTGGCATTAATGAAAAGAATATCAATAAGTCTTCTTAGATTTTTTTTTTTTGTTTATCACCACCGGTTTAGTCCGGTTCGGGGGTCAGTTCTGGTATCAAGTGGTTTCAGCCTCCTCCCAATCGCAGTTGCGGGTGATCGAATCGTTGTTCTCCCTACCAAGTTCAGCGCCAATCACCACTGAACCAACTAACGATTGGTCTTCTTAGAATTTAGAGTGCTAGATAAGGAAACATATATTACATTAAAAAATGGTGTCTTTAATTCTTTTTAAAGTTTAAAATTATTATTTTTAATACAAAACTTAATTTTTTAATTTTATCCTTAGACCATGGGATAGCATAATACCAAAAATAATTTATATATATATATATATATATATATATATATATATATATATATATATATATATATATATATATATATATATATATATATATATATATATATAAAAGAATGAATTTGAACCATTGGATTTTAAAATAAATGGTGAAATGTAGGAGAGAAAAAAAAAGATTCACCCATAATCTCCACCATTTATTTTAAAATTCAATGGTTTAGATTCATTCTCACATTCTCATATAAAAAAGGCATTCTCATATGATATGCCCTATATGAGAATGTGAGAATGAATCTAAACCATTGAATTTTAAAATAAATGGTGGAGATTATGGGTGATTTTTTTTTTCTCTCCTACATTTCACCATTTATTTTAAAATCCAATGATTCAAATTCATTCTTATATATATATATATATATATATATATATATATATATATATATATATATATATATATATATATATATATATATATTAAAATTTAATAAAAAGAATATCAATAAGTCTTCTTAGAATTTAAAGTGCTAGATAAAAAAACATATGTTATATTAAAAAGTGGTGTCTTTAATTTTTTTAATTTAAAAATATTATTTTTAATACAAAACTTAAATTTTTTTTATTTTATCCTTAGACCATAGGATAGCACAATACAAAAAATAATTAATATATATTAAAATTTAAATAGAATTCATTTCTTTAAAATAAATGTGGCCGTGTTATACCATTATTACATAAAAAGACGTATTTTTTTTTATATAATATTTCACTTTCAAACTTTCACTCATTGCTAGATACGTTTATGGGATTGAGTGTCTAGCTTTTGAGTCAATTTGTAGGCCTTGGAATCAATCTACTTTAATATTTTATATACACTATGTTGAAGAAAACTTTGTAAGGATTGTGCTTGTTCACAAATATTAAAGTTATCCAAACAAAATTTTGAAATGTTCACTTTAAAAATGTGGTTGTGTTTTACAAAGAGGATTACAAGTCACCAAACACATTTTAAAAGGTTTGAACGAAAAAGTGTCCATGAAGACAACTTTTTTGACATTGCCCTATTTTGTCTTTTACATTCCTTCATTTTAAACAATTATTATTTATCACTTAAAACTTTGGTATAAGTATTTTAATTTTCAAAATCAAACATATTTATAACTATTAAGAAAAAACTACTTTTTAAGGATGCTTTCTTAGATCTTAATAAGATTTGGATAGAAGGTTTCTCTTTCTTTTTCTTTTATTTGATATAATTTTTTTTAGGACAGAGTCCGGCACATGTTAAGAAACCTAAATATAATAAATTTGTATTAGAAAACGTAATAAACACATTAATTATAAAAAATTTTATAAAAATAATGTATAATTTCTAAGAAAAAATTTATACATTTAACTCTTAACATGTGTTCTTAGGGCACATGTTAACGTGACTTTTTTTAATGTATTATTAAATAATGAGTCGCCTTCTTTTTCTTCTTAATGAAGTATCTATTATTTTAAAAATAAAAAAACAAATAGATAAGAATAAAATATTGTTTTGCAAAACTTTTTTTAGACAAACGTTTCGTAAAATTTATACTTAACGAAATTGGTAAAATTAAATCACCATTTTGTATAATTTTAATATCATTTTTGACAAAAACACAAATAAACAAATGAATCCTTTTTTTAAAATGCTGGGAATTAGTATTTGGTCTGGTAATATCATTCCTTCAAGTGTTGCTGGAGGCTATGAATCAGATAACAAACTCCAACACGATGGTTTTTTTAATGCGTTCAATGGTGGAGGTGTACTTGCAAACACTTCGACGTTCAAGTTAGTGAAAACGGTAAGTTCTTGTGTTAAGGTTTTAGAATCATGTGTACTTGAAATTAAATTGTTCTTTAGTCTTTATAGTAGGATTTTAGCGTTAGAGGTCCTAAAACATTTTTTTATGGACCTTTGTCTTTGAGGATAAATGTTAGTAAATCATATAAGACTTTGCATCTTATGGTCCATAATGGTTGGCCGACTTTGATCTAGTGTGTCTTTTGTACAAATATATCTTATAGATTGCTCTTCGTCATATGACTTTGGATGACCCTATTTTCTATGATTGGGGTCTAAGCCCATACCAAAACATTGGTCCCATAAGTATAGATCGTTAGAGTCTATTTATGGTTTTATCTCAAGACTTCCGTAGATACGGCTGACTCTTTGTATGTAGAAGTTATTTTTGTTGTCCTCCTTGAGTTATGGGGTAATTCTTTGGATGTTGCATGCTTATGACTTATTTTTTAAGGAGCTCTTTGACATCTGGTCAAAACTTGCAATCATTGTTGATTGTGACTATCGTTATTGCATGATGAGACTTGCTCTAAATTATGACTTCCATTCCTTGAGCAATGCAGACTTAGGTTTAGGATATGATAGGTTAAATTGAGATGTGATATGATTAGTTGTATAGAAACCATGACTATAATGGTAGCTCTGATGAGAATAAAATGTCTTCCTATATGATGTATCGCTTATGCATTGGTCTATTTATAGCCTTGTGGATCCTTGATTTCTAACGTTTAATTTATAAACTCTTCAATTTCTTGTAGTTTTTAATGTGTATTTAAAGGGGTGAAATTATTTCCTTCCATTCTTTTCACTTCTCTTTCATCACCTCTATAATCTCTTGGTCTTTGGATACTTATGAATGTTTCTCTCAAGTTGAGGTGCCTTTCTCATTGCTTTTTCAAGTTACATCTTAAATTATTATGTTATCTTCAACCACCATTGAGTTTTGTGCTTCATCTTGCATTTTTTTTGTCGATTCATTGCTTTAAGAATGTATTTATGTATGTATGTGTTCTGGACTGGGCCAAGGGTAGGCCCAACTTAGTTTCGTCCCAATAGACCTCAGAGGCCTAAGCTCCTCGGTGGCTCACCTCTGGGTCTAAAAGCACCCATCTTAGATGTGCTCGGCAAGACCATCTTCGCGGACCAAGGAGCTCCCGGTCGGTCTGGACCCCGAGTCAGTCAACCCTCGGCATCACGCTCCCCGCGAGGTGGCTTGTGCCCGGCACATGCGCTCCCCGCGAGCACCTTCATCGCCGAGGACCCTGCTCCTCGCAGGGCTCCTTCATATCCAACCCTCTGAATAGTACGGAGCCAACGTGGCCCCTAAAAGACCGTGTCTCCCTTAAACTTCGGAGCGGTTAACCAGGACAGAGGGCACTCACGCACCTCCGATATTTCCGCTCAGGAAACCTGGCAGTCTCCTAGTTGGGCTTGGAGGTCCAACCCAGTAGCGAGATCATGGCCCAGCGCTGGGGGCTATAAATACCCTCTTTCACTAGAGGGTCATGTATTCACTTCTTTCTAACCTTTAGCTCGTACTTGCACTCCTTTGCTCGTCTACTCACTTTGGCATCGGAGTACCTTGCAGGTACACCCCCCTCCTCCTTCCTAGAAGATCCAGTCCGAGCAGCCTGCGACGATTCTTCTGATTAGGTACGATCAGTGGCGCCGTCTGTGGGAAACTTGCTTCCCCATCTTTAACAAACAAAGATCAAAGCTAATCCTTTCACGATCGTCATGGCTGACAACAACAACATCCCAAGCGCTGATCCCTTCCTCCTGCAACAACTAATCGAGGAGTCCACCCGCGAGGGGGAAAATCGCCGTAGGCAGGAAGGAAGTCGGCATACACCCGCCGGGCAGAGAAGGCCCGGGCATGAGACCTCGCAACCTAGGAGGCACCAGATCCAGAGCATCCAGCAGCTGCAAGGCCTCCAACAGGTTCAGAATGTCGAACAAGTCCCTCCCGAGGGGCACGTTCAGAACGGGGAAGACGAGCAGGCCCGAACCCACAATGGGCCAGAACATCCCCAAAATGAAAATGAGACTGACGCCAGAGACGGGCATGCTGCTTCCTCATTCACCCACACCTCCGACAGGCGGAGAGCCTGCCATGAAGAAGAGGAAGAGCCGCTCAACATTCCCGAGGATGCTGACCCCATCACCGTCCGTCTGCTCAAAGAACTGCAAAAGACGAACAGCCTCCTCCGAATTTAGGACGACCGTATCCACGAGCTGGAAAGGAAGCGACGACACCGCTCCCCTCCGCGGAGACACTACCGGTCGCGCTCCTACTCCTCCTCACGCTCACCACCGAGGAGACACCGTCGGCGTTCCCCATCTTCTTCACGCTCTCCACCTAGAAGACATCGCCGCCGGAGATCACATTCCCGCTCTCCACCAAGAAAGAGCAGGAAGAATCAGAGACCAGATGTCACTGAAGCAAGAAGCCTCTCCCCTGAACAGGATCATCGGTGCCCTTCCAAAGCTGTGCTGAAACCCCGCGAGCGTCCTCCTCCTCGGGACAATCGCGCCAGTCCTGACAATGACCAGGGAAGACCCCGGCGAGGCAGACACTCAACTTCACCAGGACCGAGCGACGAAGAGGACTTCCGCAGCCCTTTGTCCGAGAACATCTAGAGAGCCCGCCTCCCTCGAGGGATGGAAAAACCGCCAGTGTTGGACCAATACGACGGAACCACTGACCCCGACGATCATATTTGGAGCATCGAAGCGGTCATGGACTACCACGTCGTCAAGGGCTCTATCAAGTGCCGCATCTTCCCGACCACCCTCAGGAAGGGAGCAATGACTTGGTACAGAAACCTCCGTCCCAACTCCATCCATTCCTGGACCGAGCTCAAGGAACTCTTCTTGAGCCACTTCACAGCCTCCCGACGACAACCGAAATCGGAGGCCAATCTCGAGGCCGTGATACAAGGACCCAACGAACCCCTTCGGGACTACCTCGACAGGTTCAACAAGGAAGCCGTCCAAGTGCAGACGGCCGACTACATGAAGAGATACCTCTTAAAACGAGGACTTCTCCCCGGAAGTGACTTCAAGAAGGCCATAAAAATTGAGAAGGTACACACCATGAACGCCCTCCTCCGCAAAGCAAAAGCATTCATCGATTTCGAGGAGGGCGAGGCAGCCGCGATCAAAGCTTCGAGGGGCAATGACGTCGCTCGCAGCTCAAACCTCGATGACGCAGGATCGCGTCGGGGACAGGATAAAAGGAGAGACGATAGGTCCCGAGACACTAAAGAGCGCCGAGGACCGGCAGGACGGTTCAACGATTACACTCCCTTGAACGTCTCGCGCGAAAAAATCCTGGCTGACTGCCAAAACACCGAGTTCAAGAACTCCAGCATCAGGCCCCCGAAGTCAAATCCCACCAGACCGGGAACTGACAAATCCAAATACTGCAAGTACCACAAGAGTCACGGGCATCTGACCGACGAATGCATACATCTCAAAGATGCCATCGAGACCCTAATTAAAGAGGGCCGCTTGTCGAAGTACACAAGGAAGGGAGAACCTCCCCGAAGAAAAGCCCCTCGGAACTCTGACGAGGGCAATTCACCAGACAGCCGACCGCTTCAAGTCGCGCTGTCCATAACTCGACCTGAAGACTTCATCCCTTCGGTCGGCGTGACGACTACCTACAGCACCTGGGAACACTTCCCGACCGCAATGGTCATCTCCAACAGCGGTGACCCCAGCTCTCTCACCATCAGCTCAGTAAAAAGAAAATTCGATGAGCTGATCAGCGCCAATTCGGATCTCGCCCCTACTCTGCGGAAGTTCAAAGGGAAATCAGATCCGATCACATTCTACTTGGAAGAGCTGCCCGGCGGAGCTCCGAACGCCACGATCCCTCTGCTCGTCCGAGCCAGGATGGCTAACTTCGACGTCCGTCGAGTCCTGGTCGACGAAGGCAGCTCGGTCGACATCATGTATTCTCACCTCTTCCGGACACTTCAGCTAGACGACTCACACCTCACTCCTTATGTGGGTTCTGATCTCCAAGGCTTCAACGGGGCTACCACCAAACCGTGGGGTTACGTCAAACTGATCGTCACCTTCGGGGAAGGGGAAGCATCCAGGCAGGTCAAGACGAGATTCTTGGTTATCGACTGCAAGACTCTCTACAACTACATCATCGGACGCCCTACTTTGGCCGAGTTCACTGCCGTCCCTTCGACCGTGCACCTGAAAATGAAATTCTACATAAAGCGGGGACGAGTGGCCACTATCAACGCAGACATCGAAGCCGCTAGAAGGATCTTCGATGCCTCCGTAAAGGGGTTGCAACTGATCGCCCCTCCATCAGAATCCAACAAGAAGCCGAGGGCAGAAGACAAACATCATCCGGAAGATCAACACCCACCAACAAACGTCAGCTCGGTGGACCTGGATGCGCGATTCACAGATGAAGAGCTGAAGAATGGCGAAGAGACAAGCCCAAAGGTGACTCACCCCGTCCGGCCCGTCCCAGACGGGGACTTCGACCTCATCCCGCTGGGCGACAACCCCGACAAAGCGGTAAAAATCGACAAGGACATCCCAGATCTACCGAGGAAACAACTCATAGCATGTCTCTAAGCCAACGCCGACTTGTTCGCCTGGAGCGCAGCGGAAATGCCCGGACTCGACCCTGAGGTCGCCTATCACCACCTCTCCATTGATCCAGCCGTGAAGGCAGTAGTTCAACGTAGGCGCCGGCAGTCTCCCGAGAAGGCGGAGGCTGCCGAGAAAGCTGTAAAAGACCTCTTAGAGGCAAATTTTATTTCCGAGGCCAAGTATTCAACTTGGCTCTCAAACGTTGTACTTGTCAAAAAATCTAATGGAAAATGGAGAATGTGTGTTGATTATACCGATGTTAACCGGGCATGTCCCAAAGATGCTTATCCATTGCCTAATATTGATAGGCTGGTCGACACCTCGGCCGGCTATAAACTGTTATCATTTATGGATGCTTATTCAGGTTACAATCAAATCCCCATGGCGAGGTCCGACAATCAGTGCACGGCATTCATGACCGAGTCGGGTAACTATTACTACAACGTAATGCCCTTCGGACTCAAGAACGCCGGAGCCACATACCAGCGGATGATGAACAAGGTTTTCCGAGGAGAGATCGACGACACCCTCGAGGTATATATGGACGACATGATCGTCAAATCTCGAGAAGACTCCGATCACACAGCACATCTTGAACGAGTGTTCGAGCAGGCCAGATCCTGCAAGATGCGCTTCAACCCAGAGAAGTGCACCTTCGGAGTACGGGCAGGCAAGTTCCTCGGTTTCTACCTAACCGAGCGAGGAATAGAAGCCAACCCCGATAAATGCCGAGCATTCTCAGAACTTCCTACCCCTAACAATCAAAAATCTATCCAAGTATTAAATGGAATGCTCACGGCACTATCCCGCTTCGTCGCAAAATCCGCCCAACATGCCCTCCCATTTTTCAAGTTGCTCCGGAAAGAAGCGACCTTCGAATGGTCCGAGGAGTGCGAGCAAGCACTATCTCATCTCAAACAAGTGCTCTCCAAACCGCCCATCCTCTCCCGACCAAATAGTAACGAGATTCTATATCTCTACCTGGCCGTCTTAAACGAAGCGGCCAGCGCGGCCTTAATCCGAGAAGCAGAAGACGGACAGAAGCCAGTATACTTCACAAGCAAAGCCCTACAAGGGCCCGAGGTGCGATATCAACAGATAGAGAAAGTCGCGCTGGCCCTAATAACAGCTGCCAGGAGGCTGAGGTACTACTTCCTCGCCCACACCATTGTCGTCCGGACAGACCAACCCATCAAACAACTTCTCAGCCGACCAGACATGGCCGGGAGAATGCTAAGATGGTCCCTCAAGCTATCCGAGTTTGACATACAATACGAGGGTAGGAAAGCATTGAAAGCTCAGGCGCTCGCCGATTTCGTGGCCGAAATGACCTCAATTTCCAACTGCCCGACTCCCACCGAAAATAAATGGACCATCTACGTAGATGGCGCATCGAGCAACTCGGGAAGCGGAGCCGGCATTATCCTAGAAAACGACGAGGTTCTCATCATCGAAGTATCCTTCGTCTTGTCTTTCACCACGTCGAACAACCAGGCTGAATACGAGGCTCTCCTAGCAGGCCTACGTCTCGCCGAAGACGTGGGTGCTCGGGAGGTCATGATTTACACCGACTCCCAGTTCGTCGCATCCCAAGTCAGCGGCGATTACCAAGCCAAAAACGACACACTAGCCGAGTATCTCATGCTCGTCAAAGAAAAAATGAAAAGATTCTTAAAGGCAGACGTCGCACATATACCCCGGGAGCATAACTCACGAGCCGACATATTGTCCAAACTTGCGAGCACAAGAAAGAAAGGAGGAAACAAGTCAGTAATCCAGGAAATCCTGCCCAGGCCGAGCATAAGCAATAACGCGCAAGCTCTACAAGTATACGCTATCGGGGACGACCATTGCTGGATGACCCCGGTATATAACTTCCTCACGAAAAACGAGCTTCCCGCTGACACGAAGGAAGCCTCGGCTATTAAGAGGCGAGCCTGCTCGTACACCGTCATCGAAAACAAACTATACCGACGAGGCTTCTCCATTCCTCTCCTTAAATGCGTCGACGCCTCGCAAGCACTTGAGATACTCCAAGAACTTCACGAAGGGATCAACGGCCAACATCTCGGCGGCCGGTCACTAGCGAGGAAAGCTCTTAGAGCCGGGTACTATTGGCCGACCATGCAGCAAGACGCCAAAGAACATGTCCGTAAATGCGACAAGTGTCAGCGTCATGCCGACATGCACTTGGCTCCCCCAAACGAACTTAAATCGCTCTCCTCGCCTTGGCCCTTCTCCACCTGGGGAATGGACCTCCTCGGACCCTTCCCGGTTGGCTCATATCAGAATAAATACCTAGTGGTCGCTGTGGATTACTTCACGAAATGGATAGAAGACAAAGCGCTCGCCAAGATCACGTCTCAAAACGTGCTTCGTTTCTACAAACGAAACATTCTCGCTCGGTTCGGGGTACCACAGGCTATAGTCACCGACAATGGCACCCAATTCACTGACAGAAAGTTCCAAGAGTTTGTGGCCAAGCTCGGCACGAAACAACATTTCACCTCAGTCGAGCATCCCCAGACGAACGGGCAAGCCGAGGCAGCCAACCGAGTCATCCTCCGGGGACTGAAGAGGAGACTCGGCGAAGCCAAAAAGGCTTGGGTCGAAGAATTACATAGTGTACTTTGGGCTTATAGGACAACCCCCCATTCGAGCACGGGCGAGACTCCGTTCAGACTAACCTACGACACCGAAGCCGTGATCCCCGTGGAAATCCGAGAACCTTCTCGGCGCACCGAATCGCCCCTCGAAGAAGAGCTCAATGACGAGGCTATGAGGGAAGAGCTCGATATGGTCGAAGAGATCCGAGCAGGATCCTCCCTCCGAGAAGCAAAATTAAAACAACAGATAGCCCTCCGCCACAACGCCAAAGTTATCAAGCGCGAGTTCGAAGTCGGCGCCCTAGTGCTCCGCAGAAACATGAAAGACTCGCGCGAGGGCAAACTAGCCCCAAACTGGGAAGGCCCATAGCGAGTTTACGATAAAACCAAAAATGGCGCCTATTACCTCGAGAATCTCCTCGGAGAAAAACTTGCTCGACCTTGGAACGCCGAAAAACTCAGACGTTATTACAGTTAAACACGACCTAACGCTCCGGACACCTGTATCGAACACAGGTGTTAACCGGGCATGGACCCGCGTCACCGGTACGAACGCGAGTGCTCCACGACAGCAACGGTCGGAACCAGCCACCGAATGGAAGGGCCGACCACACGGCGGACTCTACACCTAGACCCTCCGTGGAAGTACCTGCAAGGCAGAACCCCAGCTCGCGATGGGATCGTTCACGCCGCGAGCACTTGGCCGCAACCGCGGTCTCGTGCTCGCTATCAGCGCACACCTGCTCTGCGCACCCGGCCCGTACACAACACGCCCGGGCAACCAACCTAGGCCGAGCATAACCAATAATTATCAATAATATTCTAAGTGTTGGGATCACTCCCCGGAATATACGAGCAACAATAAACAATAAAATTTCAAGCACACAAGACGATTATCAAACGTAAAGAACAAATTAGCAAAAGCCGACCAAATTGGCCGGTGATGTCCAAATATTACAACAAAAATGTCGGGCGCGCAGGCCCCCAAATATCCCGGGCACGAGCCCCATAAATCCAAAAGTCAAAAGGCGGCACGCGGGCCAGGAAAACAGAGGCACGCAGGCCCTAAACAAAGCTCAATCTTCGGGTGTACCGGGCACTAGATGGTCGTCCACAATCCTGCTCGAAACCCTGATGTTATCCATCTTCAGGCCCGGATTCAGAAGCTTCAACTGCTGGACAGCACACTTAAACCCCTCCTCGGCCATGTCAGCAAGCTCGATTTTCAAGTCGTCGATCTTCTCGACAAACTCGGCCCTCGACTTAAGCACCGCCACATCCGAAGACTCCTCCGTCGTCGGCTCCCAAGCTTGTTCAAGTTCAGCGACCTTCTTTTTCTCCTCCTCTACCTCCTCATCTTTTTGCTTCACAAGGTCCTCCATCTTCTTCTTCATCTTCTCCCGAAGAGTTCTAAGTCGGGCGACTTCCTCCTCGGCGACCCTCTTGTCGTCTTCGGCCTTCTTCAGGGCCTCGGCAGATGCGACACCCCCCTGAGCGAACATTTGCGCCATTCCAACGACCCTCATTACAGCAGCGCTGTCGCTGGCCAGCTACTTTAGGCGGGCCAAAGAGGACATCTCCTCAGCACGGCGAGCCTCATCTGGAGAGACGGACAGGGGAAACTTCTCGAAAAACTGGCCCTCTTTGAAGCAAGGAGGGAGTACAAACCCGCGCTCAGCTCCCGTGACCGGTGGATCTTCTCGGGACATCTCCGACCGACGCAGCCTCTTCGGCGTCCCCCCTTCCGGGATCACCAAAGGAGAGCCGGCAGAGCCGGAATGTTCACCTGAAGCCCCCCCCCCCGATTCTTGTTTTTTAACGCCCGGATTCTCCTTCCATCCTGGGCCGCCTTCAGGACCTTATCCTCCTTCGCTGGCATAGCATCTGAAACACAAAACAAATAGTTAATAACGAGCATTAACTGAAAAAGCAGGATAAAACAACAAAAAATCCACCTAACAACGCCTTGGTTTCCGCCGAAGTCCGGCACGTCAGGAGAGCCTTAGTGTTTATGGCCCGAGCTTCAGTATTCGGCACACCCTCTTCGTCATAAATGGGCTCCCCCGTCCTCGTCACCCACGGGCTGAGACTGAAGTTGTCCACCCATTGACAGAGACGAAGATACGACGCCGAGTCCTGCTCATCCAGATCCCCGTCTTCCCGAGCATAGTACTTAGGGGGGAAGTTAAAATGGCCTCTCCACCAAACAAAGGGAAACACGCTACAGAGCTTGGTCCTGACTTTTCCCTCCTCGTCCCGTTCCGGGATACCATTCTCGCCGCACACGGTCATCATCTTTGACAGCGAGGTGTACGCCGCCCGGCTATGCAGTCGGATAACATAAAAACGGTCTTTAAAATCCTTGACCGAATCAACGTACATTTTGAAGAGCTTCCGATCGGCATTCTTGAAGGAAACCCAGCTAAAGCGCCCGTCAGCCATCTTCCGTTGAACTCTGAAGCAGCGGCAAAACAAGTCGGTCGTAGCTCCAATGCCCAGATAGTCACAGACGATCTCGAATGCCCGCATGAAAGCAAAGGCATTTGGATGCAACTGAGACGGAGCCAATGCAAGACGCGCCAATAGTGAGACTTGGAAGCTGGTGAAAGGCAGGCGGAACCCGAGCTCCCGGAAGACATACTCGTACATAGCAAAATTGTCCCCACGGAAGTGGGAACAGATGCGTTCCTCAGTCGTCGGGCAGACCACCTGGAAATTCAATTCGTCACTCGGCCCTCGAACCTCTACCTCACGGAAAGCCCCGACCAGTGAGTCAGTATACCGAGACACTTCGAGCTGAGGCTCTTCGGCCACCCAGCCTAAGTCTACCTCGAAGTCATATTCAAAGAGCGGAGTTAGAGGAGCCTCCTCGTCAGATTCCGAAGGCACATCCTCCTCGTCGCCTTCCTCAATCACTGAAAGATGCGAGCTCTCAACCTCCACTTCCTCCACTTCAGAACTACTCGCACTCGTGCTCCGCGAACCGTCCCACGAGCTGGAACTGGAGCTAGACTCCGAGCTGGACCTCGAGCTAGACCCCGAGCCTGATTCACCTGCATGCAGAAGTAAAAAATGAATTCGACCGATCATCAAATCCACCCTTCCACCGCGATGCAAGTGAAAGGGTGGAACGACGAGCAATAGTGCCACCGACCAAACCCCTTCGAAAAATAAGTTAGATCTACGGCCAAGGCCATCCGCCGAGAGAAGGTTAACTTAACATAAAAAACACGAAGATACTCGGGTCCAACTCCAACACCCCGGCGGAAACCTTGAATACGCCGGGCATGACCGTGAATAAGCCGACATATGACTTAAAGACACCGGCCGCTCTATGAATTTGGCGGGCGTAAACTCGAGGAACCCGAGCAGATGCGAGAAAAATTTAAATCTATATTGACCTTTCCCGGGCATCGCATGAATAACCCGGGGAGAAGGCCCAGTTTCATGCCTATTTGCCGAGTTAGATGACAAAAAATGGCGAATCACCTCATAAACCCGTCATAACTCTAAAGAAAAGCGTGTAAAATCAAAAAGAATCCCAGACGTACCTGATTCAGACATGATTTCGTTGAACTTGATTGATGAACGAACGCTGCAAAAAGCAAGGCCTGGGATTTGATCTGAAACGCCGAGCACGCAAGCGGGGAGCAGAAAGTTCCTAAGTGAGGAGTTTCGTCCCTTTTTATAAGGGGTTTTCCCGGAATACGAAACGATGCCTCGGCTGACACTGATTCCCTAGGCACCGCCACCTACCCCTAGGCAATCATTACATATGCCACGTCAGCGCGTGTCGCCCACGCGCGACCTTTCGTTCCAGCCCACAAAGCGTGCCTTCCGAGCACGCATACCTTCCGAGCACAACCACTAGACGAGGATTCAGCTCGCCGAGCATTACCAAGGTCTTGAAGTCCTGACATTGTCAAAGTCACAGCTCCTTGACCAGAAAGCTCCGACTTGGGGGCTCCTGTTCTGGACTGGGCCAAGGGTAGGCCCAACTTAGTTTCGGCCCAATAGACCTCAGAGGCCCAAGCTCCTCGGTGGCTCACCTCTGGGTCTAAAAGCACCCATCTTAGATGTGCTCGGCAAGACCATCTTCGCGGACCAAGGAGCTCCCGGTCGGTCTGGACCCCGAGTCAGTCAACCCTCGGCATCACGCTCCCCGCGAGCTGGCTTGTGCCCGGCACATGCGCTCCCCGTGAGCACCTTCATCGCCGAGTACCCTGCTCCTCGCATGGCTCCTTCATATCCAACCCTCTGAATAGTATGGAGCCAACGTGGCCCCTAAAAGACCGCGTCTCCCTTAAACTTCGGAGCGGTTAACCAGGACAGAGGGCACTCACGCACCTCCGATATTTCCGCTCAGGAAACCTGGCAGTCTCCTAGTTGGGCTTGGAGGTCCAACCCAGTAGCGAGATCATGGCCCAGCGTTGAGGGCTATAAATACCCTCTTTCATTAGAGGGTCAGGTATTCACTTCTTTCTAACCTTTAGCTCGTACTTGCATTCCTTTGCTCGTCTACTCACTTTGGCATCGGAGTACCTTGCAGGTACACCCCCCTCCTCCTTCCTAGAAGATCCAGTCCGAGCAGCCTGCGACGATTCTTCTGATCAGGTACGATCAGTATGCATGGTGGTTCCTTATCCCTAAGTGAAGGTGTCGCCTCTATAGGTGGAGATGCCACCTCCTTTTCCTTTTCCCCGTTCCTATTCATTCAGAGGGATGTTTGAAGTAGATGTATATAATCTTTAGGAAACACCCCTTGAATGGTCCTCTAAGAATGATAATAAGGGATATTTTGCTCTTAGATTCTTTCACATGAAGTGAGAAGATGGATAGATAGAGCCTTTCACACGATCAAGTATCCTTAGGGCACTTCGATCGTGGATCCAGATGTTGACCAAGTGACTTGAAACACAAGAGAGAATGTGAATTGTGATAAAGAGTTCTTGAAAACTTCTTTAAAAACGATTGACTTTACTTAATTTTAAGAAGAGATGTGAAGTAGAGATTTAAGCGTGGATTAGCAAATAACAGGAAAATAAAATAGAAGAGATAGGAAAATACACATTAAATTTTATACTAGTCTAATTCGTGTCTGCTTTGTTGTGTGAAGCACAACAAAAAGAACACTGCATTAAGAAGTGCACAATAACAGTAATTAGTGCATGCTTTTGTTATAAGTATTGAGTGTGTAATTTAAGTAGAGTGTTCATAGAAACATACAAACACCATAACTAGGATTAAAAACAAGCAATTAAAGAATGATCATAAGATGCATGTGTACTATGAGTACTAGCAACATGTTGGAGTATAGGGCAAATAGAGTAACAAATAATGTTGGTCATAACACACACATTACTCACTCTAATAACATGCAATACATCACAACACACATAACACGATAGAATATAATCACAAATGACTATAATGTACAATTAATAAGTAGAAGAGCAATATGCTAATGGCACATAATGATGAAAAATTCAAGCATACACAACAACATATGTTTTTCACCTTTAAAAAAATATTTCACACATAACTATTCTATTACGACAACAATATATTCCAGAACCTAAAATACTCCTTTAACAAATTATTACGCTCTCGGCCATTCATTAACAAGCATTTCGGTAACAAGGGAAATTAAATCAAAACATTCATGAAAAATTTCAAAATCAGCTTTTTTTGGAACACCAATTTCAAAAAATTCCCAAAATTCAAAATGAATCAGATATGGGTGGTTCTGATACCCCTTGTTAGATATATTCATAACCTTATTATTTCTATCGATATAGAAATCAAGAACAAAACTTTAAACTAATTCATATGAGTCAAATATGCCATTGACTCACATCCCTTAAACCTATGCCAGAATTCAATCAAAGAATGAAAGAGGAAGCGTACTTAAGTTTGCCATGGAATCGTTGAAGTTTGCGGGTATATGATATTCGGATTTGTAGAGTTCCTTAGGGTTTCTTGAATCTCTTCTGATGGAGATGAAGAGAGAATCCTAATAAACTGTGTGTTTCGATCACTCTACAAATGGGACCATAACCCATAAAAATAACCTTTGGGTTATTTCTTAGTTTTCAATAGTCTAATTTTTCCCCTCATCAAATTATATATTGACTTATGGTATCTACACAGTAACCTTACCCTTCATGATATCTATGTTTTTAGCCACAGACTTAATATTAATTAGACCACTATAGTTTTGTCTAGTTAAATGGTGGCCCTAACACATGTAATATTACATGTATTACCCAAAAATTCTAACAATGTAAATGGACTATTGTAAGACTTGATACATGATATTATGTACCATTGTATCGATTTATTGTTTAATGAAATACATGGTCATAACCACTAGATCTTCAGGTGGGTCAATCAATAGGTCTTCAAAAGCGTTAGAGAGGGCTACAAATGTAGAAATTTACAATATTAGGTGATGACATTTGGGTAACTCCTTTTAGATGTTGAAGGTGACAATTGATTCATGTTGTTGAGACATTTTTCTGAATGTATATGCCAAATATAGTTCTGACATGGTGAACTAAACTTTCATGTGGTTTTTGTCGTAGTGTCTCACTCGACATGTCAAACTTAAAATTTAATCAAGGATTAGGTAAAATTTCTCAATTGTGATTAACTTTTCTTCAAGCTTACTTAACTCCTCCTAAGAGTGTTAAGTACATATTTTTTAAGTGTTTAAGCTACTAGACTAATAAATGCATAAAATAAAGTAAAGCATAACAATAAAGAGATAAAATTTGCATAAAATAAGCTTGTGTACTTGATTGTATCTCTTTAGAAATTTTAGAAATGCGGTATTTAAGGGAAAATATTATCATACCTCCCAAACTCATTTGAGGTATATTCGATTCCACCATCCGTTTTGAGAATTTTAAGCTTGAGACCGCTTTGCCGCTCAACCATGGACTTAAATCTTTTAAACACGTCAAATACTTCACCCTTTCTCTTGATTAAGTATGTCTATTATTTCCTACTAAAATCATCGATTAAAGTGACAAAGTACCTATTTCCACCATACGAGTTGACTTGCATTGAACCTCACACATCAGAGTACACCACCTCAAGCTGATTCTTGGTCTTATGACCTGCATCTTTGCTGAAACTACTCTTATGCAACTTCCCTTGCACACACTCTTCAAACATCTCAGCTGGAATATTGATCTTTGGAAATCCGGTTACCATACCATCCCTTAGTAATGCGTCGAGGTCTCAAACATTGAGATGTCCAAGAAGGTAGTGTCACAACCAATATTCTTGACTTGCCGTTGTAGCAAGACACCTAGGCTCCATCACTATCAACCCTATCTTGAATGTCCAATTGGTAGCCATAAATCCTGTTTCGATCCAAAACGCGCAAAATCTTGTTTTCCATGTGAATCATGTAATTTTTCTCAAGCAATTAGACAATACTCAAGAGATTACATTTAATTCCAGGAATGTAGAACACATCTTTGATCAAGGAATGACCATCATCCCTTCTCATGATCAAAACATCACCGACCCTGATGGCCGCTAGAGTGGTATCGTTCGCGAATTTCACCTCATTCTTTGTGGCTTTATTGATTTTGATAAACCAATCATTTCTACCTATCATATGCGTTGAACAACCAAAATCCAAGTACCACTCATCATTGTCTTGGACTCCATCTCGAACTGTTACCATAACGTTTTTCTCCGAACACGTTTCTGCAGCATTTTTCGAACTGATGTAGCTACTATCCAGCAACTTGCAGCTGCTATTGCTGCAGTCCAGTAGCTTATCAGTGCCATAATTCTCCTCTGTGATCATCACCAGAAGTGTGTTATCATAATCCACCTCCTTTCGAGCAACCTTAGCCTCATCGCTTTGATTTTTCCTTGGTTTCGCGTTACAGTCTCTTACAAAATGACCACGTCTACGACAGTTGTAACACTTCACATTGTAGCAACCTGTCCTAAAAATAAAGATTTAGAGTCGCCACCTATTCTACCAGGGCGAATAGGAAACCCTACGCAGTTAAGAAATCTGGGTAAGTTATTATAATCAGGCTAAGGGAAGGTGTTAGGCACCCTTAACCCTTTCCTAAGGTTTGCATC
This sequence comes from Vicia villosa, assembly GCF_029867415.1. Taxonomy (NCBI): domain Eukaryota; kingdom Viridiplantae; phylum Streptophyta; class Magnoliopsida; order Fabales; family Fabaceae; genus Vicia; species Vicia villosa. The sequence goes on from NC_081182.1 coordinate 142,495,592, forward strand.
TAAGGTAAAGGCTTATGGCTAAAATATTCAGATTTAATAGCTAAGGAAATGAACAGGGGAAAAGTGAGATTTTGGGGAAGGGGACTCGCCTTGTTGCCAAGTGCCTACGTATCTCCTTAGGGAGAATCAGAGTCAACGTAGTTCGGGGCAGGGTTGTACGCCTTAGATTTGATATGCGAAGTTCGCAAGGTATTTTGAGTTACCTTATCGTAGTTTTGAAAATTGCAGTATTGAAGAGATGAGTTTTGAGTGTTTTAAAAGGCGTACAACCCTGATTTTTAATATGTTACCGTTAGTTGCGATGATCAATAGGTTTGATCACCATAGTTAACAGATTAGATAAAGTATTGCTAACCATTCTAATCGATAGATTCGATTATCACGAATAGCAAATGAGTGTATTTTAAATAATTTTATCATTACCCCTCATAATCAATAGGTTTGATTATTACACGATAACGAATTGAGTATGCTAATCATTGTAACCAATAGTTTTGGTTACAATCATTTAGCAAAATATATGTATTTTATTATTTTATTTCTCACCAATGCGACTATTAGATATAATCGGATCGAAGAGAAAATTGATTAAGGATTAATGTTTTTGCCAAATAGCCAATGGGATTGGGCAAACCCTAATGCTTTGATAGCCTTTCTAGGGTTTTTTGTGATTTTTATAAGCTGAAACTAATTAAATAAATTAAATCGATATAATCGAAATAATCGGGAAAATACCTAACCCTAATCATTAACCTAACCCTAATTTATATTTTAATCCTAATTAAACAAACTAATTAAATTAAACAATATTAATTAATATTTAATCTAAATAATTAACTAATAAAATATACATGAAAAACCTGGCAGTAATCCTATGTTGTGCGTTTCTGGATGTCCATGGTAAGCCTCCAGTCCTTAGGCGTTAGATCTAGGCTTGTGTTGAATCTGGTGGTGATGGCTGAAGACACACCATGGGCGTACAAAGAGAAAGACGCGCTAGATCATACAGAAAAATACTTAAAATAAATGGTGAGGCAACAGGGTTCGAACCCAGGCCTCATGGGTCTCAGGTCATGCAACCTTGCCATCTGCGATGTACACTCAATCTGAAATTACATTCATCCCAAAACAATAAATATGAAAAGAAAATATTTAAAAGAGTTATTCAAACGTGGTCAAAGTGTGGGACCCCTTATCCTTTGATCAACCAATTGAGAGAGGATAGAGGAGTCTGTTTTGTTGACCCTCCAATCACAGATCAGCGCGCGCAAGCCCAACTCTTCAATTTTCAAACGGACCAATCAAAGTCCTCCACGAGTGGATCATCACCTCTGCAAACCCAGGCCACCAGAACTGTACAATTCCGGTCATCCCTTCTGATGGCCCTTTTTCAGAAACCTGCAAAGATTAACGGAACACAACGAAACAAAAGCCCAGATCCACTAAACTTTGTGCTACGAATTCAATGGAATGGTTCTTTTTAACGGAATCAGCCTGTAAATACAGATACGAAAAACACAAACTTCACGCCCTAGCAATGGCGTCTCTTCATGCCTGTGTTAAACCTCAAAAATAACGCGTCAAACTGACTCTAAACATTGGTATGAACATGTATGAGTGCATAGAATCAATTTATATCATGTAAATTGAAGGTTAGAAATCTACAACTTTACCCAAACGGTGCAACCTCAAAGGAACGATTCTGGACGTGATCTTGCTTGCTTGATGATTGGAACCGGTCCCTGGAAGGCTCAGGAGGAAGAATCAATGGCTAATTTGGCTTGACAACGTCTGGAAATTCCTTTTGCGAATTTGCCCTAACCTTGAAAATTTTACATTATTTGAACCTTGCCCCTTTTCCACTTTTTCGCCCCCCCCCCCCCCCATTTGGCTGCTACTATTTAGAATATATATGAGAGTCTATTAGGTCACAAGTTTTGGAAAACAATCAATCAATCATTAACATGAAAATTGAAGAAAGATTTTGTATAAAATCTTTCTAATTTTGAACACCGTGCTATTCCATGCATATTTTCCATTTAATCTTGGCCCTTGGATCATATTTGAATTTGATTGAATTAATAAAAAAGAAATATCATCATATAATTATTTTAAGATTTTATTTGATTTTTTATTTGAAATTAATTGAATAAAATCAAATACAAATAAAATAATATCTCAGAAATAATTATATTGGACCAATAGACCTCTCTTAGGCTTATTACCACGTGGACAATTCAAAATTATAGGCCCAATACTTAAAAATTAGATTTTGTTCACTTAGGGTTTCAAGCAAATTTCCAATTTTAACCCAACTTGTGCAAGCCGTAACTCCTTCAATCGTTGTCATATAACCATGTTCTAGGACTTTTTGGAAAGCTCAACGGGTCCTCTAAATGACCCTTTTGGTTTCATCTCAATTGAAGCTTCCATGCTCAAGTTATGAGCTTTGACCCAAAAGGTGTTTTTGTTGACTTTTTGGAGGACCTATAATCTCTTTGACCATATCTTCAAAATGATGCATTTCTGGCCTTGGCTTGTGAGAGACAAAGTTGTAGAGAATCCAACTTCCTTCAGAATAGGCTTTGGTTGGGAAATTTTTGATACTCCATGTGAAAGTTATGACCAGTCAAAGTTGAGTTGACTTTCTCCTATAAAAACCCTAATTTGAACCTTTTGAATTTGTTCATTTCTGAGTTTTTATTAATGGATCATGATAAACCTTTGATAAAATGATGGATATAACCTCAAATACTTGATGTTTATCAAAAGTTAGGAGTTTTGATTGTACCTTGACCATAGTTGATTTTTAGGTCAAACTAGTCGACTGTGGATCACCTGGGCATTTGAATGAGAAATCCTTGGGATTGAAGCTTGATAATTGACATGGAGATACCTTGAGACATATGAGACACCTTGAGATACATTTGAGGCCTTAAAGATTCAAACTCCTTTGATAAAATGCAAACCCTAATTTTGAATAGGAGAGAGTGACTTGAGAAAACCCTTGAACTTTGAAGATGAAATGAGGAGGGCAAATTTCAGGGTATGACACACATTACTCTTGTCAATTCTCTTGGTGTTGTTTCCTTGACCACTACCTTTGGAGCTGATCTCACCTCTTTCCCCTATCGAAACCTTCGAATTTTGTGAATCTTTTTCACCAAAAGTCTGGAAATTTTACTTCCCTATCGAAGCCCACATTCCCTTCGATCGTTTACTCTTCTCGTTGAGTTGTGATTATAATGCAATCTCCGTTTTAGCTTTGTCATTTTTCCTTTCATCCATCTTTTGCTCATGATCCTCAAGAGAGCTTTGAAGCTCCTCTTTGATCAATGTTGAAAGGTCCTTTGATTCTTCGATTGCCACTACAATATTATCGAATCTTGAAGTTAAAGAACGCAAGATGTTTGACACAAAATTCTGCTCCAAAATAGTTTTCCGAACGACTTGATTTGATTCACCAAACGCATAATGCGCGTTACGTATTCATTGATAGTCTCGTTCTCTTGCATTTGAACCAATTCGAACTAACTCTTGTGAGTTTGTAACCTCACCACCTTTGCTTTATCAGCCCCTTCATAAGTTTTCTTCAAGATCTCCCAAGCTTGCTTCACCAAATCGCAATCGCCAACTTTTTCAAAGTTGTCACCATTAACACAAGAGTGAATCAAGAAGAGTGTCTTGTAATCTTTCTTTTTTTCTTCCTTATGTGTAGCCTTATGATCATCTGTAGCTTCTTCCCCAAGTGGTGTAACTTCATTTTTAACCACTTCAAGAACATCTTGATAGCCAAACAACACCTTCATTTGTTTGCACCATTTATCATAGTTCTTCGAATCAAGGGTTGGAAGATTGATGGAAACTCGATCATTGAAGATGGTAGTCATCTTTGAAGCGGATTATGGATCACAATCAGGCTCTTGATGCTAAATATTGGAACATACACAAAGTATTTTGGTGAATCAATGGAGAAAGAAGAAAATTTGAGAAGATGATGTGAGAAAATAATAGAGAGAGAGAGAGAGTAATTGAGATGAGGAGAGAAATTGGCATTAACAATAAATGTTACGATTGAGGGATATTTATACAAGCTTTAAAAAACAAGTGGAACATAAAACATCTCAAAAATAAGCTAAAAAGCCCAAACTCGAGCTCGTAACCAGTTACGCAAAATGTTGTACCCGGTTACGCCTACTCAAACAGAAATCCAGAGGCTAAAAACACCTGTTATAACCGATTACGTTATTTTTAGTAATCGATTACAGCCTCGACAAAACTAAATTCCAGCTTCCAAAAGTGCTTATTTGATAAATTGTTTACACCAGTTCGCATCCAGAAGCTTATACAATGCATTTGAATTATTATGCATATCCAAAAGATATTACTTAACTTAATAAGTTTATGACTATAAGGCTTAATAATAAGAGAAAATCTCAATCCACCCCTTGAATCTCTTAGCCACCTGACGAAATTACAATTATGCCCCCTGTAGATGCTCATCCAGAAGCACCATTTTTTTCTAAAAAATTGTTTCTTTTCGTATATGCGTATATGGAACGTGTTAAAACAGTATGTTCCATAGATGCACCTACAGACATCATCTTGCGCCTCTCTGCTGCCTCTGGCCCCGCCTCTGCGTCCACCGCGCTGGCTGCTAGTTACTTTGCCTCTACCATCAAGTGCCCCACTTGTCCTGGCACAGTTTCTACGGTACAAAATGCCTCCTCTGCCACTCTAATGATACCCTCCACTAGACGCAGGCCAGCAAACCCCTCAGGGAATAAACCACCGGCAATGCCTGCCCGCGCCATGTCAGATATCTCATTACACCGAGGAAGAACATCTTGAGTATGGTCCATCTGAGCCTGATGAGACTGCAAAATCTCTTTGTGGGCTGGTCTGGGTGGTGATCCAGGCGTGGTGGGTAGCATGTATGGGTGTGACACTCTGTAGTACCAAGTGATATACCCCTCGACGCAGCTCTAGTCCCTCTCTAATGTGATCGCTCGAGCCTCGGCAGGAACCAAGTGATGCTCCCAGTCTGCAAAGACCTCATCTAGATGCCGATGGGTCATGGCGATAGGAGCGGAGTCAGAAAGAGGGCGAGGCATCTTCTGCTGGTAGTTGAACTGACGCATGACGGGCTCCAGAAGATAACGAACAATGATGGTCGAACTGGAAGCCAATCATCCAGAATATAGTACGTTCTCATCAAATGGAGCCGTCTCACAATGATCAGCATAGCAGTCGTAGTGGATATCCTCAGTAGCCATGTGTAACACCCCAATTCTACCGATAAATTATTCGGTAATTATAACAAAAAAATCAGAGTTATTCAAAAACTTTATCAACAATTGAGATGTCACATTTCGTCATTTAAATCATATACGACATTCACGCCTTCACGCCTTCACATAGATACATAGCACATACAATTAAAACAGACAAATTATAACATTTAATTTAATCCTCAAAATCACTTCATTAAATAAAAGTATTTTATCTCGCAGCGGAATTCACAAAACTTCACAATTTTCCAATTAATCATAACATCTTCGTAATATAGCTTTAAGCTACAACTCGACAATAAACATCATTAAAATTCAGCAAGTAACAAATAATTAAAACACGAGTTTATCCCCCTAAGTGCTACGTATCAGAGCGACCACCGACTCGATATCACAATATCTAAATCTTCATCAAAGCTATCACCTGCACGTTACCAGTATAAAGGTAACGGCGAAACAAATAAAAGGGGTGAGATATCAAACAATATAAACAGGGTGATGATAAACAGTATATTTACGGTTCAAGTCATATGAATCATCACTTTGCGGTATAGTCGTTACCATCCAATTTACTTCGCTATTTTAACCAAAATATCATACGTCACAATATCTCGCATAAATTCATATTCAGATCACAACAATTCACATAAGTTCACACATCAAATCACATAAACTCATAATCACATAAATGAAATGCGACTCTAACAAATGCACATGCATGTGGTACCCAGGGCTTCAGCCCCCATCGCCAATTGCCAATAAATAGAGGCATCAAAACAGGCATAAGCCTTTGTCACTGTTTGCCAATCCAGGCCTTCACAAAAATGCAATTAGGAGACTCAATGAATGCATCATCACAAAACAAATCACAACACATCGTCACGAGGCATTCGCCTATATCACAAATGTTACCAATAAATAAAGGTAACTCAACGTCACTTTATCTCCTGCATTTCGCGATAATCACAAAATCATAGCATCACATCGTCATTGGCCATAGGCCTAAAACTTAATATCACCACATCACAACAACAAGTCAACAACAATACATACACAACAAGTCAACAGCTATAGTCGACAATCATCACCGATCGTCGCGAATAATACAATGGCAAATCACAAAATTCATAATGTTCATCGCATCACAACATCGCCAAAACATCACCAAAAATACGGATACCGAATCATTTCCGGACACGCCTAATTTATTCTACTCGGTTAAATTAGTCCCGGTCTACCATTTATTTATTCTCTATTCACTAATTCATTCTTTGTCACTGATATGTCGTTAATTTATTACTCCGCTACTTCACAAAATTATTCTGCTAAATACTAACTTGTTGTTATCAAGTTGCTCTATTAAACATCACCAGAATTATGTTCTACTGTTACCATTTATCATTTGCTATTTCTACTGATTCACTTAATTGATCTTAAGCTCTTAAGTTAATCTAACAGATACTTAATAATGTTAATCATAAGGCTCAGTACCTATTACTAATTAATTAAGTGAACAAGAGTATATGAAAACAATAGGGACACTCGTCCCCCACTCCTGGCTAACCGTCCCACAAAAGGGACCACTCTAAGAGCAAGGGGCGCCCGCCATTAAGGCATGGGCCTCCCGCCCCCTAGCCCAAAGTGGGTCTTCCCACTAAAAAAACAAGGGACGTCCGTCCCTACTGCAAGGGCCCCCCGTCCCTAAGCAATTTTCCTTCTTCTCCTCAGAGCCAATTTCCCATTACGGTATCCGTTTTCAATCTCAGAAAATTATTATCACAGCATCACTAACAACACAAATTATTTTCCAATTACAAAACATCATCAATTATAATTTCTATTCAATTAAACAATCACAGTTTTCCTAGGACATATTCATTCACTCGATTATCAACCAACACAGTTAATCAATATATCCACCGAATCATAAACCAACACCATTAATCAATATTCCACACACAATAACAGTGCATATGTAATTTTCCAGAAAATCACAAAATAACGAACACCAAATAATACCAAACACAGCGATAAAATTATAACCCAACTCCACATACAGTCCATCATATCCCCGTTTATAGAGCAAGAACCCCACCCTTACCTTGGGTTGGAGATTGCTCTATAATTCTACCGATCGAAGCCTTCTAGCCTTAGCTCCCAACCCTTGCCTCTTTTAATCAGAATCAAAAGTTGAAAATTTTCCCAAATATACAGCTACAGTACGATGATAATATCTCACAACTCATACCTTATTTTGAAGATCCCAACGGTCAAAAGTTATATATAGGTGTTTCAAACCTACCCTCAAAATTTGGCCACGATCCAACGGTTAAAAAATCGGGGATCTTCGATTTATTGAGACTGCTGCAAGAATACGGGAATGAGTTTCTCTCCTATTTTATCTCTTCTATACAACTTCCCATGACCAATTCCTCAAGACTTTTTCCCTTCTAATTAACCTAATTCTTATATTAACCTAATTTCATTAAACCTATTGGGCCTAACATTCACACCCCACCTTTTACTACCACCGTCACTTAATTAAGTCCATATAATAAATCTAGTATTTCTCCAATACTATTTCTACAACTTAATCAATTAATTAATCGACTAATTAATCATAATAACTCATGTCAACAATTCTCAACACTCCACAAATACAACAATTAAATTTGAAATAATTTAATTAAATAATTTATTAAATACCGGGTGTTACACCATGCGGTCAAGACAGCGCCTGTAAGGATCCGGCACCTGGTTCCCTCTGAGGGGGGTGAAGGCTCTAGCACGTGGCATGTCCTCAGTGTAACCCGACACCTCTCCCTAACCATTAATGTCAAGGAAGTGTTATAGTATCCAACACTAGAAAAAAACACGGTGATCAAACATACTATCACAAATATATCATTAACTTTGAGAAAATGTAGTTGGATATAAGATTGTTACCACTAAAAGGGTACAGCTGCCAGCCATTGTCCTTGCCTCCACAGGCATCCCTCTACGGGTCTGTGGTAGGTGTACGCCAGTGTAACCGCTCCCCAGTTGTACTCATGGACACGTACGATGTCTGATAATTACGTCAGGTAAAGGACGTTTGTGTACGTCGAGCTCATGTCCACAAAGAGCTGAATGCCTATTAAATATAGTAAATAACATCTCAGCACCCGCTCTCTGTGTATATCCGCCTCTGCCTCGTCACTAGCGGTCTAATGTGCCACAAGAAGCTCCACATCATATATCTGCTACAAGGCGTGAAACCTCACGTGCGCCCTGTAGGTCCTCTCCACCTCCTCAAGTGCATCAGCAAGAGCAACCCCTAGCTCCTCAATCAACATCTCCATCGCTTCCTCCTTCGTCATCCTACCGTGACTTAGGTGGGTACCCCTAATAGGAAGATGCAAGAGGCATGAAATTTCGTCCAGAGTGATGGTAATCTTACCGTGAGGAAAATGAAAGGATGAGGTCTCTGGATGCCACTTCTCAACAAATGCCATCAGCATCCTATTATGGATTATCTATAAGCCTACTGTCCAGAGGTCCCTCAGCTTAGAAGTTGCGAGTGCATCCCGAAACCACGGCTCGTCAGGCTGCGCGAGCACCAATCTTTTGACCGTGGTTGTAGAACCTCAGGGGATCCCTCTCTTGAAATTTTCCAAATAAAATACTATTATTAATAAGCAAAGTCAATAAACTGAAGAAAAAATAATAAGTAATAACCAAAGAAAATTTACCTCTCTCTCCCAGATATGCCTAGTTGAATGATCTGCATACCCTGTCAACAGGGACGCATCTATAGGACCCCCGGGTACCAGACAGGCTCCGGCACTGGATCATCCTCGTGTAGCTCAGCAGATGACACCGAAGATCCTGCATCGGCCGTCACTGGCACAGGAACAGAAGTAGAAGAACTGTCTCGTCGACGTCTGCGGGCGGAGGGCATTTGTGAGGAACCCTCAGCATCATTCTGAGTCGTCCGTGATACAATGGTAGATGGAGAATTCCTCTCAACTGGAACGTACGGAGAAGGCCCCTTGACTGGAATTGATGGATAAGTCCCGACTGGAACGGGTGTAGCAAGTACATCAGCTGAAACGGCGACTCCATTTATCACCTGTGATACTACAAACATTCGTTCACGCTGCATAGATGCATGGTGTGCATTCCTCCCATGTATAATGTGATATGGATAGTCGGCCATAATATCTACATTGTGATTTAATAAAGCCTTAAATAGTGTTTTCGTCCCTGTAAGTTAACGAGTTTTTGATTTTCGTCCCTGAATCTTTTTTTTTGTGTAGGTCCCCATATGTCCATTTCCTGCTTACATTGGTCCCTGACATTAAACTTCTGTTACAAAAATGATGATGTGGCTAACGTGATGACGCGCTACTTCTTATTAAAGGCTTGCATGTCTATCCACTAAGCCATCCGTGTTTCTTATCTAATACTTGCAATGCATTTGTATATGATAGGTGTAAGCAACAAATATTTATTACATTAATAGCAAATTGCCTTTTATATAGTAATACTAAATTTTGTTTAAAATGTCAATAATAGTCTTTTAATAATTTGTTAAATTCGGTAATGTTCTTATTTAATATTTAATATTTAAACTATTCAAACTTTAACTATCTAGTTCATTAATTAATTATTTCAATAAATATTTCAACTATCAATATTTGAAAAAATATACAATAATTTATATATTAAATAGTTTAAAATATTTTAATTATTATTTAACTATAGTTTAAAATATTTTAATTATTATTTAACTATATTATTTTATTATTACAAATTGAAATAATTAATAAATAATATATTAAGTCAATAGTTGAAATATCATCAAAGATTAACACACGTAAACACTTTTTTCTTTTTTCATTTTTCTAAAAATGGAGGAATGAATATGAAATAATATTGCAAACTATATAATGACATTCTAATGTTTTAGACATAATTAAATATATTATATAATAATATTTAATTATTAAATAAAATATTTAATATTTCCACCATGAATATTAATTATTAATATTTTAAATATTTAATATTTTAAATATTTAATTTATCAAACAATTAGTTTATTAAAATATTTGTTAAATATTGAAGCATTAATCTCTCAAATCTTTCAAGTATTTATTAAATACTGAAGCATCTTATATATAAATGCAAGGTTGTCATGATGACAACCCTAGCTATGTGTCATCATGATAACAACTCTAGGCAACTTTTGACACATGTCACTCTAATATCAATCCTAATTCTACTTTTTAAAAAATTAATTTTTCATTAATAATTATTAATAAAAACTCTAATTATAAGTACAAACTCTATATTAATATAAATAATAATAATTATTATAATATTTATAATAATAATAATATAATAATAATAATAATAATAATAATAATATTAAACCACAAGTATTAATAATAATTATTATATAATATCTAACTTATAATAATATTTAAAATAATATTAATAATAATAATAATATATTCAACTAGCACTATTATATCTTATTATTCTAATTCTCATTTTTTATCTCTTTCACCATATTAAGAGGTCTTAGGTTCGAATTCAGTCATAACCACAAAACAATGTTCATTTTTTTTGAAAGTTTTATCATCTTTTAGAATTCTCATTGATTTGAGGGATTAGTCATTGTAGTTATCTCATATTTTTTTCTATTATTTCCTCTTAGTTTTTTTTCCACTCATTCATTTTACCTTAAGATTTTTTATAGGTACAAATTTGAGATGATAATGATCTCTTTCACCTTAGTTTGAGGTCTTAGGTTTGCATTCAGTCGTAACAACGAAAGAAAATTTAATCATCTACTACAATATCGGATCAAAGGATTAGTCCCTGAAGTTAACTAATGTTTTTTTCTATTATTATTTTTTAATAATTTATTTTACCATTTAGTTTTTCTTTTTCAGTGATTACATTATTATTAAAAAATATAATTATTTATCACGGACTAATATGTAATATATAATTAATCAATAATCATGTAATTTTTTTTAATGTTCCACTATTATCCCACCTCTGCTATATATTTCTTCATACTAACATAAAAATTAAACTTTTGAATATTAGGTTGAGACTATACACACTTACCCGTGCATCGCACGGGCAAACTACTAGTTTATCTAATATACATGTTATTGTATTATGTTGACAGAATATAAAACATGGTCTAGTGGATGGAGAGTAATATGTGAAGACAAGGTTATGGGTTTAACCCTTGTTGATAGAAAAATTTTAGGCTTTTGCATTTTAACATTAGACCCAAAAAAAAGAAAAAGAAAAAAGAACTGCTTACGTGGAATTTTTGTAAAGAAAAAAGTGCCTGCCACGTCAGCGCCGTTAGCCGCATAGGCGTTTTTGTAATAGAATTTTGACGTCAGGGACCAACGACAACAAGAAATGAACATATAGGGACTTGGACCAAAACAAAGATACAGGGACCAAAATCAAAAACTCGCTAACTTACAGGGACCAGAAGACTATTTAAGCCTTTAATAAAATCGAGTAGCTTACATTTCAAAAAATGGGTTTCTTCCGTAAGTGCATCTACGGAATGACCCAACGTTCCATTCTTCCGTAGATGCATCTACGGAAGATTCTGAAACCTCCAAAACCCACCAATGGCATATGGTCACTGTTGCAGATGGTTAAAATCCCCATTTTAATGGATTGGTCGTCCATTTTACATATGAAACAGTACTTACATTACCTCTAAATCATAATAAAATCGAGTACCTTACATTTCAAAAAAAGTTACACTACTCAATCATTTCTACACCTAAATATCGAATTCAATCTCTATTACAAAAACTCTAAAATAACTCAAAAATGTCGAAAACTTACCGATTAAATGGAGTTTGGAACTTGTTGGAATGTGTTGGTAGTTGATGTTGACGTTATCGGCCGAACTCGAGAGGAAGAAAACAACTTCGGTGAAAGTTTGATTTTTGAGGTTGAGAGAGTTTGATAGTTTGGAAATGAGATAGTGAAGAATGGGGGAGAGGAAGAGTATGGCGCGAATATAACATCAAATGCTTCCGTGGGTGCATCTACAAAAGCTTCCGTATGTACATCTACGAAACAAAACAATGTTAAACAAAAAAAAAACATGCTTCTTGAGGTACATCTACGAAAGCAGGAGGATATTTTAGACAACTCGCATGGTGTGTGAGATATTCAAAGGGTGTAATAATAGTTTCTCTCATAGTAATAATTTGATATAATTTGTTTTAAAATTTAGTTGAAAGTTAGATTGTTGATGCATTATTGCATTACTAATATTACTTTTATATATATATATATATATATATATATATATATATATATATATATATATATATATATATATATATATATATATATATATATATATATATATATATAAAATAAATTCAAAGAGTCTACATAACAAACTTACGTGTCGAATTTAACTAAACAAAACAATTTTACTTAAAAATTCGAAATTTTCCATTTTGTTTGTTTGACTGAAATTTATGTGAATCAATTTTGTTACAATTCGAGAGAATATAGAAAAGAAAAAAAATGGTTGATAAACCACTTTCAAATGGTGATGGAAGTGGATAATCTATATAACCAAATAAAACTATACAAGAGAAATAGATGGTGAATCATCATAAGATAATGTCTCAAATATGAAAGGGAAAATTTACTATATTAAAAAGTCAGCGAGCAATAAACCTTATAATTACATACGTTTGATTCATAAATTGATTTCGATTAGAATTTAAAATTTTATAATTAATAAACAATTCATAAAATTAAATAGCCGACTTAGCTCAGTGGTAGAGCGCGTGGCTTTTAACCACGTGGTCGTGGGTTCGATCCCCACAGTCGGCGTTACCATTCTTAAATTTACAATATTTTGCTCTTTCTTCTTCTCTCACATTTCCCCCAAATGACCAACCGCTTATCACACACGTTTAATAAATGCTTATTCTATAAAATGAATTAATTAGGAACATTGATAAAAATGAAAAGAAAAAAATTAAAAGATAAATATTAAATAAAACTCGTAAATTCTAAATAATTCTTACTTTATAATAATTTGGCGAGTTAAAAATAATAGTTTTGTCTGCTATTGTTTTTCTTAGTCATTTTATTTAGTGTTTAAACATTCAAAATCTATTATATATTTTGAATAAAGGGAAATTATGAAGAAAAAAATAAAAAATAGTGAACATACAAAATTTAAATCATTAAATAATCAGCAAAAATAATAGTTAGACATGTTCCATTTATTCTTAGATAAAAAATTACAAAACATAATTGAAAAATTTCTTTACTAATAGATACATTTTTCAATTTTTCAAAAATTACATAATTCAATTATTTATCTTTATGTATTTTAAATAACTTTTGCTATGATACAAGAAATTTGAAATTCTAATCCTAATAAATTTAATTATAATTCATTTATTTCATTGACTAAATTATCATTTATCATTTATTTAGTGTGTGAATAAAGATATTTATTTTAAAGAATTCAACGTCGAGATTGGAAGGAAAAAAAATCAAATATTAAAATACGGTTATCCCTTTTATTTCAAAATGGAACAGGAATAAGAAACGAGATTATAGAGAGATCTTTCAATGCGGTGGAAAGATTATAGAGAGATCTTTCAATGCGGTGGTGAATGCTTCCAACGCCCAATGCTCAAGTTTAGAATCTAATGCTCAAGTTAGTGAAATATTTGAGAAGCAATTTAAAGTGAAGGTGGAAAAGATACTTGAAAATGATGTGTGTGTCAAACTTATATGAGGTGAGTTATCAAAACCACTCCCGAGGAACCGAACACATTGTGCGGATCGTCGTCCGATTAGATCTGACTGTATGAGATAGGTTGAAGGTTAGGATCATAACGCCCCAGACTACTTTCAGGATTACCGACTGACTCCACAAACTAACACGGGTTTTTTCAGCATGATTTGTCCTCACTCACACACTTTGTGGGAAACTTCTCAAAATGTCACCTATCCAAATACTACTCTGAGTCAATCACGCTTAACTTATCTGTTAGGCTACCAAAAATAAGATGCATCTTGTTGGTATAGGTAGTATCAATCAATCCTTATAAGCGTTCCTTCAACCACGCAGTTCCATACTTGAACAACCTCAAGATCCCTCTCATTCTGATGTGAAATCAGTGACCACTCCTTGCCCTCTTCGGTCTCAAGAGTGTCTCATTGCCGAGCCTTATGCACCGGCAACCAGTCCCCACCCCCGTTCGCCTCGAGTGTTACATGCCCACCAACTTCCACTTAGTTCATTCCTAAACCACATCATACTGAGAGAGGTTTGCTTTGATACCATTTGTAATGCCCTATACTACTTTCAGGGTTACTGATTGACCCCACTAACCAACACGGGTCTTTTCAGTATGATTTGTCCTCACTCGCACACTTTTTGTAACACCCTAGGCCAGAGAAGGCGAGGAGTGGTTGCACCGCATGTAACACCTGAGGCCGAAGAGGGCTAGGGTGGTCGCCACATCGGAATGAGAGGAATCTTAAGGCCGTGCAGGTATGGGACTGCATGGTTGAAGTAAAGCTTATAAGGATTGATGGGTACTACCTATACCAACAAGAGGCATCTTCTTTTTGGTAGCTCATTCCATAATAACTCCATAGTTAAGTGTGCTTGACTTGGAGTAGTATTGGGATGGGTGACCTTCTGGGAAGTTTCCTGGAATGCGTACGAGTGAGGTCAAAGCATGTTGAAAAGACCCGTGTTGATTTGTGGGGTCAGTCGATCATCCCGAAAGCAGTCTGGGGCGTTACACTTTTCAGGAAACTTCCCAAAAGGTCACTCATCCAAATACCACTCCAAGTCAAGCACACTTAATTGTGGAGTTCTTATCTGTTAAGCTTCTTCCTTTCGGTAGCCTAACAAATAAGATTTCCACAATTAAGCGTGCTTGACTTAAAGTAGTATTTGGATGGGTGGCCTTCTGGGAAGTTTTTCGGAAAGCGTATGAGTGAGGACAAAGCATGTTAAAAAGGCACGTGTTGGTTTGTGGGGGTCAGTCAATAATCTCGAAAGAAGTTTGAGGTGTTACAAGGATCCCATGCTCCATTTTAACCAAGATCTCACATTTTCCTACTTGTTTCTCGTGCTTTTCATATTAGGCTTCGTGATTAGGCCTTTGTCCATGGGTCTTGCAAAAAGTTAGGAATAGTTTCCTTTTAAGCCATTGTTATTACTTCTTAAAGCGAAGGTTGTGGACTCGGGCTATTCCCGACCGGCCAATGGGTTTCCGAGCCAGTCTCCTGGTGAGGGAAGTGTAAAGGATTTGAGGAGAAGTTGGTTGCATTAGAAATATACTTACTGGATACTCTTCTCATAATTGCCACACTTTGTGGGATAAACTTGATGCGTGGTTCTAGGTCAGACAATGATGATGACTTTCTCTTTAGAGTACTAGAGTATTTGCATAGTTTGAGGCAAAACCATGATCATGGGGGCAAGGTTGCCTTTTTCAGTGTTATCCAATGTTGATCACATAACAATTGTATCAAGGGATATATAAGGGGTTCAAGGGTAAATTTTTCCTTTTTCGCTACTCTTGAGGTCTGAGAACTATTTTTTCGCTTATCTACAACAATTTCTAGTTTCAACAAGCACTTTCTGTCGATCATTGTTCCAAAAATTTTATGGCGTCTCTCTGATGTCCTTTAAACGTGTGACTTGCCAATATCATTTATCTAGAGGTAATGACCAAAGTCTATTTCTCTTCTATATTTGTTCTCCCTTTTCTAGAGTTTCTCGTGGAGATGGTTAAGGAATATTTGAGGAAGGAGTTGCGACTAAAGATGGAAGGATGGTTGGTGGCCTCGACCTCAGGAAATTTGATAAGGGTTTAATGTTTCCTGCTTTACCTCTTCTTAACCTAACCATCATGGATGACTTTAAGAAGGAACATAAAGTCCATATTTACATTAGAGAGTACCATCGTACTTTTGAGTGTGACCCCACGAACAATTAATTAATACGGTGGTTGGAATCTCAATCTCGTGCTTATACTTACGTCCATAACTTTTTTTGCCGGCAATAATCCTGGAATGGACCCTGACACTCATCAAGAAACCCGTTACACAAAGGAGGGTTCCCCCTTAGACTTGGGTGTGTTTCCTCCTGAAGGAGATAAGAGAACATACATCCAATTTGAAGGGGTGTATTATCCTTGTTCATGAATGTTTGTTTTTCTTGATAGAACGTGTTCCTTTCAATGAATTTGAGGTGAGAATTCTTAACCACTTGGGAGTTTCCCCCTCGCAATTGCATCTGGTAAGTTGGGCCTACATCAAAACCTTCAAGTACTAGTGTGAGTATAGAAAAACACACCGAATTTAACACTCCTTTTCCACTTTTTCAAAGTGCAACATCGTTCAATCGATTCAGCCGCATCAAGACCTACTTATCTTAGACAAGGGCATAAGATGAATGAGGTTTATTATGATAATGTAAAGAATTTCAAAGATCGGTATTACTTGGTTAGTCATCTTTTTGAGGTTGCTCATAAGAGTATATGTGACGCCCAATTTGACGCACCCTCGAAATGTTCTGAGAGATTTCCAAAATTTTGGCATCAAAATCATTTCTTAGCACATGAATGATGATGGTTTTATTATTATTTTAATAGTCAACAGAAAAATAGGATGACGATGATGTTTTTTATTTATTATATTAATACATTTTTAACTAGTCAAAACTTACAAGTGGAGGTAAAATTACCACTTTCCCGTGGTGGGAAAGGATTAGATTTTCCCACCCTAAACGTCACGAACAATTTATTGTTGTTAGATTCACATATTATTATATATTATTATTATTATTATTATTATTGTTGTTGTTGTTCAAATTTTGTTTAACGACGCAGTTCATACATATTGTTTCCCACACATACTATTAAGTGACATTTATTGTTGTTATTTTGTACCAAGACAATGAGGGTAAATATGGAAAGCCAAAAAAGTAATATGCATCTATCATATTTCTTCCCTCAAGAGAGAAAATTGGAAATATATGTGTGACCCATTTTATTTGGATCTCCCGCTGCTATTTCATTGGCCACCAAACGAAAGAAACAATGCATTAATTCTCTTCAACTTTTTTCTTTTTGCCCCATTGGGCATGTCTGTTTTGTCCGTAAGTTATTGCATGGCGGTCTAAAGTTTTAGGTCTGCATCCTTTAATATGTTTGCTCCGTCCCGCCACATGTTTTGCACATTTTTGCAGGCACGAACATTAATATACTTTATTTTTGCAATTTTTAATCTAAAAAAGGTGTAGTGATCGCTGACCCGTTCCGTCCAGCCTTCATTTTTTGGCGGGACATGTCAAGATTTTAAGCCCGCGCCCTGTACAAATCCCTCCCCTCCCCATCCCATTTTTGCGGGTAGGATCTAAACGGGACAGACATGCCCATTTGCCACCCCTGCTCTCTTTATTAACTCTCTCTTTTGTACTTCTCTTAAACCAAACATACCATAAAACTACTATGATAGAGGTATGCCAATCATTGATCCTCTCCTGCTTCTACCTTTTCTTCAAGTGCTGACATCTCAACATCAACTTGTACAAAGAATTTTTCAAGTAGCCACAATATAACATATGAAGTGAGAAACTGTTTCTAAAAATATAATTGAATAGAGAAAAAACACATTAAATACTTTTAATAAAATATGCAAGATTGTATATTAAGCAATTTAGACTACATCTAATTCAACTCGTGGATCTAATATACTCTAAGTTAGTGTAAGAGAAAAAAAAGACACCTTTTTCCCATTAAAAAAAGTCTAATCGATACAAATATTAGTATATAATGAAGATGTCACAATGATTCCCCGCTCTCTATAAGAATTTCATATTGACATTCCTCAAAATTCTAATCTGATTAACTGATTTAATTCTATCACGACACTAATGTTGGACATGTGACTTCACATACAAGAGGGGGTGAATTGTGTGTTTTAGAAAAAGTTGGATTTGAAAAAAAATTCGAATCAAAATCATAGTTTGAAAACGTTTTTATCAAAGGTTTATAATTAAGCAGCGGGAAAAATAAAATTGTAGAATATAAAGTGCGGAAAATAAAGATTTTAAGGGAGAGAAGACACCAAAATTTATACAGGTTCAGTAAAACACGACTTAATCCTGTCCCTAAGTTTTAACCTTGAGAGTATCAAATAAACCTAAGAGCTTTTAGTAGGTTGAACTCTCGAACCCCCATATACAAGGAAAACAAAGTTTATAGGTAACTTCCAACCAAACATCAAAACGAGGAGCAAATTATGGTGAGTCTTCCATTCAAATGATGGATCCAAGCGCTTAGTCTCCTTTCGACAAGAAACTTGGAGCAGTTAGTCTTCAAGCTTCCAAACAGATGATCGAAGTGGTTAGTCTCCTTTCCAAAAGAAACTTGGAGCAATTATTCTTCAAGATTCCAAACAAAGATTTTATCGCGAGCTAATTGTCATACCCCAAAATTTACCCGTTTCAATTCTCATTTTAATTTATTAAGGGCGTTAAAAATTAGGAGCCATAGGGTTTAATATACCTATTATTAAACTCGCTCTCTTATAAAACTCCCTTATAAGTTAATTTAAAATAAATGGAGGTGCAAATAGCAAATATTGGAGATCCAATTTGTATTTGGGCCCGTTTGCTTCTCATCATCTGTTCATTTCTATTTACTAAATACCATCGTTATGTATTATCGTTATGGCTTTAATCATTTTGCTATTATTGGGCTATTGTCAATTATTAATATCATTAACTTTGTTAATTGGTGTTAATTATTAAAACTATTTAAATACTACTAACTAGTATTAATAGTAGAATTATAAATTAATTATTGATAATATCTTTTTAATAAAATTATTGTCAATAGGTTATTAGGATTAATCAAGCAATATTACTAGTATTAATATAATTATTAACTGGTATTAATTACTAGAATATTATTAACTAATTAGTTTAGTTTATTAATGAAGTAATTAATTAAATAAATTAATTGAAGTTATTGGGTTTTTGGTTCGTTTTTGTCATTTTCTTTTGGGCCACAGAGCAACAAAAAAGGGGAACCGGTTATTGGACTTGGTATTGGGTCATGGGCTTTGGACCAGGTTGAATAAGGAGTGGACCAGGTCAACCCGACCCAGGTCCTGTTCAGCTTCGTTCTCACCATCCTCAGCGGCGCCGCCCCTTCTCCACAGAAACCCTAGATCTGAAAGTGAAAACCCAGGCCCATGAACATGAATCAAATCCCAGCATTGAATCCAGAATCAATCATAAACAAATTCATAACAAATCAAATCTGAGAATGAAATAAAACACAATTTTATTTAATCAATATATTACAAATCTTACATTGAATGAAAATCTGGAAAAAAACGAATCAAACCCTAAAACACTAATTGAACGAAATCTAATCTAACCTAAAATAAGTCCTAACCCTAACTATAAAAGAAAAAGAATTATAAGAAGAAAAAGGAGGAGTCGGAATCGGGATCTGCATCTTCATCCTTGGCGGGCATCGAAACCTGAAACGAAGAAGAAGAAGGATCATATCAGAGAGGACGCAAGCAGAGAGATTCGCGCAAAAGGTAAACCGAAAAACACTTAGCTTATGATTTTTGCATGCTTGATTTTTGCGTTCAAATGTTGTTTTTGGGTCGATCTGGGCAAGTATAAGGTAGAGTTTGAAGGTTAGGGATGAAGATTCATCTTCATCCAGGCTCAGAAAGGTTCTGGGTTAGTGGAGAGGATGAAGGTATGAAGGTTCCGGTTGAAGTTCAACCGGAAACCTGGGTTTGGACGGTGGTTCACGGTGGAGGGGCGGTGGCTCTTTCTAGGTTTTAAGATGAGAGAAGCAAAGAGAGAGGGGAGAGCGAAGAGAATAGAGAGAGAAAGGAAAGCGTGAAATGGAGAAGAGAGAAGGGAAAGGGGCCGAGTGATGGCTCTCATCGCCATTTGGTGACCAACACGTGGCCTCTTGATGGCCACCTGTTGACGTACGCGAACATGATTCGCTGCGTGTGTATCATCATACTCCCCCAACGCCAAAGACATGCAGGCCGTAGGATCAACTTGGATCTAGATCGAACGATCAGAACCTCGCTGACGCATCCCAATACCACACTCACGCGTGCACTAGATCCAAACGGGCCATAGAATAGTTGGGCCTAAGTTTGTCACTATTAACACACCCCTTTAATTTCTGCCCTTAGTAAATATGCACCCCCCTGCAAACTAAAAAAAATAAAAAAATTAATTAATTTTGTAAAATGTTGATTGTTTAATTGTTGTTGCTTAATTTAATTTTCTCCCCGAACCGACTAAATCTATTAGTCGTATTAGGCGAGAAATAATTTCGATTAATGTAATTGATTTGCAATAATGATTTAATTAATTTGATTATTAATAATTCAAATAACTCTCGAGTAATTCTCTCCTCGACCCGACTAAAGCTATTAGTCGCATTAGACGAGAGATAAAAAAATATAATTTAAAATACATTTAATTTGCTGCCCGCGACGATCGAATCTATTGATCTGAGTAACCACCAATGCCCCATTAATCCGTTAGCTATACTGATCAAATCTATTGATCATCGCATCTAACGGTGACATATTAAATCAGGGTTGTACGCCCAAAACATCTAAATACACTAAACCACGATACTACGGATTTTCATCCTTTTCAACCAGGCAACTCAAAATGCCTTTCAAATCGCATTTCAAAAACTACGATAGGCCACTCAAAGGCGTACAACCCTGTGCCCGAACTAAGTTGACTCTGATTCTCCCTAAGGAGATACGTAGGCACTTGGATAACCAAGGCGAGTCCCCTTCCTCAAAACCTCCATTCAGTTCAAATCTCAATTTTCGCCCTATTCATTCCCTTAGCTATTAAATCCTAATATTTTAGCCATAAAACTTGTTACCTTACAATGCAGCCTTTAGGAAAGGGTTGAGGCTGCCTAATACCTTCCCTCAACCTGATTATAATAACTTACCCCGAATCTCGTATCTGCGTAGGGTTTCCTATTCGCCCTTCAGAATAGGTGGCGACTCTAAAACCTTCAATTTATGGCAGGTTGCTACACTAATCTTGAAATTTATAGAGTTTTTATACCGGGATGAGCTCACGAACCTAACCTTGGTTTTATATCAGACTAACAAAGAACCTGTGAGATTTTATAACAGGATAATCTCGAACCTAAACAAGCTTTTATCACGGGCTAAGCTTGAACTAGACTTGGTTTTATCACAAGCTAACTAAGAACCTAAACGGAGACTTTATCACACAATCCCCAAACCAAAGCTTTTCACGATTTTAGCTTCGAAACCAAACAAAAAAATATCTAAATGGATAAAATATTCAATCGAGGTAAAAATAAGATCTTCCTTGGTGAACTTACAAAACTACCCTTCCAAATTTACAACTTTCTCACTCCCAAAAGAACTTCTCGAAAAGCACTACAACTAAATTTTTAGTGAGAGAAAGTAAACAAAATAATTTTTTAGAGAGAGAGTGAGAAGAGAGAAATAAAACCATGTTTTTGGATGTGAAAAAAAGTGGATAGAGACTTCTATTTATAGGCTAGAGGTTGGAACAAAAAAGGAATAGTTTTTAAGGCCTTTTATGACTTGTCAATTGATTGGAAATATGCACCAATCGATTGGTTAGGGCATATTTTTGAACTATTCCATTTGATTGGAAGAGTGCCAATTGATGGAAGAGTGTCAATCGATTGGTAGAGACAAAAATTTCCCCAAAGCTTTTCTAATAGCTCCTAAGTCATCTAACACAACTTCAAGGTATCTTTGAAAATGTTTACTTTAGAAAAATAAGTTTGAAAACAAGTTTGTGTGTGTGTGATTTAGCCATGTATTTTTACGAGAATGCCCTCATGCTTTACAATATGTTCGCACATATGTGTCGAGGCAGGTTTTCACATACTTCAAGTCTTGTTAAATGTTTTCTTTCTTGTAGACACTTGCTTGAGTTAACTTGAGATAAGGATGGAGTTAGATTGCATTTAGTTGTCATCATCAAAGAGTCA
Source organism: Vicia villosa (assembly GCF_029867415.1). Classification (NCBI taxonomy): domain Eukaryota; kingdom Viridiplantae; phylum Streptophyta; class Magnoliopsida; order Fabales; family Fabaceae; genus Vicia; species Vicia villosa. The sequence goes on from NC_081182.1 coordinate 142,518,003, forward strand.
AGTCCATCAAACCCTAATAATTTAGTTTGAACCTTTAACTGTTTTAATCGCTAATGCTTGACTTGTCATTAAGGACTAGTTGTCATCATCAAAAGTTGTTGTCCACGTTAACTTGTAAAACAAGGTTCCATATTCTCCCCCCTTTTGATGATGACAACATATATCTCAAGCAGGTGGTGAAATGAATAAATAAAAGTATTTGGAGTAATCAAATTTCCCCTCAATTAATTAGAGAGTATAGTATACTTCCCCTTGAGAGTATACTTCTCCCTCTTTGTTGAAATTAAAAAGGCGGGTAAAGATGCATTGCAATAATTTAAATATACAAACATATGCAAGTAAGGATTCAAAAACATCACTCATATTATTAAATTTGCCAGGAATTGAAAGTACAAAAAAAGAGAAATTTTGCGGAATTGAAATTACAAAAGGGAAATTTTACGGAATAGAAATGGCGCGAATAACAAATATAGGAAAATATTTAAACACACTCAGACATCTAGGTGAGACTATTCGTTATCAAAATCATCATAGAATAAATCTCGAGGTAGTTGTGTTTGTTCTTGAATGAAGTGTCGAGTTATGAAGTCGAACTTGTCATTAATAACATTTATTTTTCCGATCAAGATTTTAAATAGGTTGTCAGTTATGGGAAGTTGAGAGGGTTGATGAATAGAGTAGTCGGAGTCGTCCAATTCTTTAGATACTTCTTGACTGTTTGCTTTTCTTTTCTTCTCGTTTGAGGAAGGCTTTTTAGTTATTCTTTCACTAATTATCTCAAATTTCATTGATGATAAGACTAATTTTCCTAATTTAGTTGTTTCTCCTTGAAATCTTCATCTTCGAAATTATATCTACTTGTTTTGTTCAATTTATCCTATTTTTGTTTTCGATTAATCATATCCCTCTGACACCCCCTTGAGTTGTAAGACTAAAGTTTCTTTTCTTTGAAAAAAGTATGTGATTGATCGGATAGTGAATCGTGCAACTTTCATGGATATATTTCTATAATTTAGTTTTTATTTTATTTTTATATTAATGAATCAAAATTATATAGATTATAAATTTTTTTAGTGTATTTAATTTTTTTTCCTTATAGTAAGAATCATACCATATTTTCTTAACATTTGTAAGACTTGTGACCACATCTTTGCTAGTCTGTGCATGTTTCTGTTCACTAATTTTGGACTTTATCAATAGACCCCACGATTTGGACCTATGTCATGATTCTTCTGTTCTACTTTTCTTTCCTACAAGATTCATATCTGGTTTAATGTCTTTCTTACCATTCGCAAGTAATAATTATTTAAACATCACCAAAACCTCACATGGCTTACAAGAAGCCAAGAAATTTTGGAACAAATGTTGTTTTCAATTTTTATATAATATTTATTTTAATTTTAAAGCTATCATTTAATTAATAATTGAATATGACTCATAATAATTACATGAATATTGATTCTTGTTATGTGATGAACCGTGGAAGGTTGAGACACCCAAAAGATGGAAATTAAACTCGTCACATATAAAATGCCAAAACCTAACCCCTTTATATGCTCATTGCCTACTGCCTACTATTTCCTCATGTGTTTACCTGCACGGATCCGTAACCTCTTAGGGTCAATTCTGACACCATCTTGCAATGACTTTTTTGCCCTTCTTGTTGTATATTCACATTCACGTACGTATAAAGAATTGCATGGTAGTGTACAAGGATACGTGTGTAGAGATAAAAAAACGCTACTAACCATACGAATTTTGTATGAAGTAGAAAATAGTATTAATTGAAGCATTAATAGTTGAAATTAATAACATTTTTCTTTAAAAGTGGACCTTGTTTTTAAAAAGTTGCTTTTTAGAATTTGACTCTTCAATGGGGTGTAAGACTAAAGTGGAGTAAAGAATATGAATATTTTATAAGCTAAAGAGTGAATTATAAATAATCAGTAGAGTATAGAGCGTATATTATGTTTGACAAATGATAAACTTAGACCGTTTTCGAATTTTTTTTTTGAATAACCAATTTTTTTTAAAAAATTTCAGAAATAACCAACTTTTCAAAAAAATTCCCCAAATGTCCATTTTTTGCTAAAAAATACACGTTGTCGCCAGGGGGGGTGGCGACAACACTGGGCTTTAAGAGCATTCGCCAGGCCCACTGGCGCCCATGTGCACTTTTTAGGTGTTGTCGCCACCCCCCTGGCGACAACACCCCCCCTTATTTTTTTTTTCTTTTTTTTTTTGTAATTTTTTTTCTTTAACATTAATTTCTCTTAATTTTTTTCAGTATTTTTTTTTTAATAACTACAATTTTTTAATAATTTTTTGTTAGTTATTTTTTTAGTTTTTTTTTTAACAACAATTTTTCAATAATTTTTTTATATTGTTTTTTTTATCTATCTTGTTAAAATTATTTTTGGAATATAAATGTTAATTAACTTATTTATAATTTAGTGTCTGAACATGGTTAATAATATATATTTTATTGGTCAATGAAGTAGTGGAAGTAGTTAATGAATTATAAGTAAAATAATTAATTAATAACTTATATTTTTGTGGTTAATATAGTTGTGAAGTTGGTTAGTAAAACAATGTTATATTTATATTATAAAATAAATTTTAAGATTAAATATTTTTTTAAAAAAATAATATTATTTTAAAAAATATTAAATACATTAAAATATAAGTTGAACATTCGTTAAAATAATTATATATTAAAATACAATAACGATACATTGACGATAGAAATACATTAAAATTAAAGACATTTCAAAAAACATTAACGATACAAATACATTATAATTAAAAACATTACAAAATACATTCAAGATACAAATAAAAATCTTATTGCGCGCCACGTGGACCATGGTACGATCCACACTGAGGTTGCCGAATGGGTCGTGTAGATGGGTCACGAGTTGGTAATGCCCCCCTATTCCCGCGACCACGCCCCCTTCTATTTGGTACGTCTTGTGCCATAGTCGACGGTCCCTGAATGAAACCTGGGTCTTCAACATCTTGACCTATAGAATTCCCTCCATAGGATAGGCGGGTGCCCGCGGCGCTGTCGAAGCTGTGTCTAGGCGGGTTAAAATTTCTCCTAGTGGGTGCAGCCTGGAAGTTTTGGAAGTTGGTGGTGGATCCGGTTTGGTTAAAATACAATGGTTGTGGCGGTGTGTTGAAGTCAAATTGTTGGCTGGGGTACTGTGATGTGTGTTGGTCGAATGTGGTGTATTGCGGGTATTCTTCTTCTATGCCCATGTCGGGGGTCATTGGTGGTGATCTTGAAGAGCCCCCCGCATGGAATTCCTGGAAATGTGATCTAGAAGAGCTCCCTGCATGGAATTCTTGATTTTGTGGTTGAGTTTGGGATGAAAAAAATGGGTGGAGTTGTTGGGAATGTTGTTGGTAAAAAGGTGTTTGTGGTTGCATTGGTTGTTGGTGGTAACTTTGTTGTTGTTGTTGTTGGTGTTGTTGTGGGTAATGTTGTTGTTGGTAATTTGGTGGTGGTTGTTGTTGTTGTTGGTAATTTGGTGGCGGTGGTTGTTGTTGTTGTTGGTGGTAATTTGGTGGTGGTTGTTGTTGTCCTCCAAAATATGGAGGTTGTGCTCGCGGGTCAGCTAAATAGAAAGGGGCAGACACAACCATTTCAGGATTTGTGACGGACCTGTACCAGTTTACATACTCAACAGTTGGCTTCATTTCTCCCGGCGCCACAGGAAATTCTAGAACCGTTTTTGAACGACGAGCCCATATTTTACGCTGCTCTATGGCAAAGGACTTGTAATTTTGTACGTACCACTGTTCGCTAACCTTCGCAAGATGCCAACGTCCCAAACAGTCAGGCTCAGGTGGGTCAGGGATACCTTGATGCATGCCGAATTGGAGCTTCACACGGTCACTCGGGTGCATCTCCACAGTGGTGAACCGTATGATGGGTGATTTTGCTGTCCAAATACCCGCCTCGTCAAGGTCGGGTACGTGGTCCAATTCCAAGTAAGGACGCCAAATAAACTGCAAAGCAAATAATATTAATTTCAGAATATAGAAGATAGTTATTTTTAAAAATATATTTAGAAAATGGACATTTTTAGAGGTATTACTTCTTGGGGTCCTAGTCGATCTAATAGCTGGCAGTAGAAAATGATTTTGGAATCAGGCGTTTTGGACCAATCCATTCCGAGTGCATTGAACCTAAACACATTAAAAGATATAAATCAATATAGTTACAAATAATAATAGAATAAAAAGCAATAATTAAAATAAGATCCAAAAGTTACCTTGAAGCGTAAGGGAAGGCGTAACTGTTTGGATTTGCAGGGGCCAATATCGGCATCCTCCACCATGCCCATGCTTGCAGCAAGAATGCACATCCACTAAATGTACAACTATCCTTTTTTGCACATTTGCATAAGGAACTATATAGGTATGCCAACACAGCCGAACCCCAACTATATGTCTTTATTGCATCAATGTCCCCAAGTAAACACAAGTACATAAAATTAACACTATTTCCCGTGCCTTCGGGAAATAGAAACCTACCAAACAACAACATAATATACATCCTAGTTTTCCGCAGTATAGTTTCTTCGTCAGAAAACTGATCCAATTGAATCCCAACATAAGCTTCCTGAAGGCCAGCAAGCTTTATACCTTGGCCCCTACCCCTTTGTTGCCCCTCACCCTCTATTAAATCCACACCCAACAATTCGACGCATAGGGCGTTTGGTTGTTGGACATTTCCATACACTGCCTTTCCATTTGTTCTGAGACCCAACAACATGTACATGTCCTCTAGAGTGACGGTACATTCACCCATTGGAAGGTGAAAAGTATGAGTCTCAGGCCTCCAACGCTCACACAATGCTAATATAAACTTCATATCAACTGAGGTATGTGTTAAGTTCATTACCTCACCAAATCACGCACGTTTAACGTAGTCCACAATCAAAGGGTCAGGAGCAATCATCTTACCAGCACGGGTCCTAAATCTCGTGACATCCTATAAAAAAAACACCTCCCATAAGTATTTGAAATTAGTAAATTTAAGTAAAAAAAATTAAGTGTTTACTCAAACTTACATAAGTGGCAATGTTTGCAATGGTGCCTCGATGCTCTTGACCCATAGTTAGGAGAGACATGTTTGTTGATGATGAAACACAAAGTTGCTCTGATGATAAGTTGCTCTGATGAAAGTATAAGAGGTGATGAAGAAAATGAACAAGTTTGGGAACATATTTATAGCCAAAATGCATAGGTTATTACGAGATTCCCTGCACTGTCTTGTCCCGTCAAGTCTGTGGTGGGGACGAGATTCCTTGCAGTGTCTTGTCCCGTCATGTCTGTGGTGGGGACGAGATTCCCTGCAGTGTCTTGTCCCGTCATGTCTGTGGTGGGGACGAGATTCCCTGCATTGTCTTGTCCCGTCATGTCTGTGGTGGGGACGAGATTCCCTGCAGTGTCTTGTCTTGTCATGTCTGTGGTGGGGGGACTAGATTTCTATAGAGGCATGCATTCTTGTCATGCTAAATTATGTTAAACCATTGCATGCACCGATTTATCATATACTTTTATTTTTTATTTAGATGTTTTTATTTTTATTTTAATTCATTTAACACATATACTTATTTGAATCTTGTGCAGAATTATTGCTTCATTTCTTGCATGCATTAGCCTTGTGTAAGAGGTGGGGACGAGAATCTTTTGTGTCATGCATTAGTCATGTCATATTTGAATCTTGTGCAGAATTATTGCTTCATTTCTTGCATGCATTAGCCTTGTGTAAGAGGTGGGGACGAGAATCTTTTGTGACATGCATTAGTCATGTCATATTTGAATCTTGTGCAGAATTATTGCTTCATTTCTTGCATGCATTAGCCTTGTGTAAGAGGTGGGGACGAGAATCTTTTGTGTCATGCATTAGTCATGTCATATTTGAATCTTGTGCAGAATTATTGCTTCATTTCTTGCATGCATTAGCCTTGTGTAAGAGGTGGGGACGAGAATCTTTTGTGACATGCATTAGTCTGGTCTTGTCATGTTTATGTTAGATTTTGAGAATTTTATATTATAATAGATTTTAATTCATTATCATAATTTGTGACATGCATTATCATAATTTTTAATTCATTTAAAACATACAATTATAATAGATTTTGAGACTTTTATATTAAACTAGCGCAAATATATATATTATGGAAAACATTAATTCATTCATTCATTAAAAAGGTACATTGACAATAACCAACACAGAAACTAAAACATCTAAGAAAATAACACATAACAACTTGTAGTACACGCTCGATCATTGCAACAAACACAACAACACTTAATCTAAACTACTCGAGTATCACTGCAAGAACAAGTGGATTTTCAACGCCTCGGTTAACCTCTCCACTGTGTGTCCAAAACATTAGATCCACGTCCACATCGTCTTTCACACGGTCCCAATAATACATGTAGGTGCCTTCTGGATTATTATCCGTCAACGTAATGTATGGACAACGGTAATCTATCTGTTTAACTTTTCTGGTCGGACCATCTAGTTGACGAAACCCAGTGTTGATGGCTCTAACAATTCTCTGGAAATTCCAATGGGGGTTAAGGCAGACACGCATGTGACTACCTTCCTCAAAAAAAACGACAGCCCAAACTGAGTTCATTTTTAGTGTTTGCAGTAAGAATGAAGAAAGAGTTGGTACTTCAACTCCACACACACACACCTTTATTTATAGTGGGTGAAATACCGCGGAAAATAATTTTGCTAATTATTAATAACTTCAATACTAATTGGAAACTTTGTAATGTTAAAAAAACATTTCATTAATATATGCTCAGAGCATTTAATTGGACGGTACAGAAGTAGCTGAAATGATAAAGAAACTGCAACATCTAGGATATTACAACGGTTAGGACAATGTCTTCTCTGTCCTCCATCATTCGAGTGCATTGAATGTCGTCCTCCATTGTCTCCCACCAACGCTGTCTTTCAAGAAAAGCACCTCCCCTTGTTCTAAGTCTCTTGATAGATCTGATTTGTTCGCCTTGACTCCACTCTCCCTCCAAAAACCTGAGAAGGGTTCTCTTAAGCTGGTCCATGGATTGAATGTTCCAAAACATTACCTGCATGGGAGGTTTGACGGCAGAGAAAATAACGTATCCGTTCCTTCGAACAATGGGAGGTTGATAGTCCAAACGCCTTACAGGTGGTGGAGGCTCAGTAGTCCGGTGCGTGCTATCTGGCCTTATTCGAGATCTCATTTTTTCGTGTGTGTACTGATGCACACAAGAAACCCTAATTTATAGAGGGACAATTAGGGTTTCATTTACAAGGGAAAAACATAAACAATAATTTTGAAGAATAAAAATTAGGGCCCCACATGGTCCCCATCTGTTTTCTGTCCTTCGCATGCGTCCGAAACGAGTTCCTGTACCCTAGCATGCGCCTGTAATGATTCCTGAAGCGATTCCTGATAGATTCCTGCAACGATTCCCCCTATCTTCATGCATGCAGCCCTATCTTTTGTGGCATGCATTAGTCATGTCAAAGTTACTATCTTGTGCAGAATTATTGCTTCATTTCTTGCATGCATTACCCTTGTGTAAGAGGTGGGGACGAGATTCTCTTGTGGCATGCATTAGTCATGTCAAAGTTACTATCTTGTGCAGAATTATTGCTTCATTTCTTGCATGCATTACCCTTGTGTAAGATTTCTTGCATGATATATAGGAACTACTTCACATACTATTTTTTACAACCATCACAACTTTCCCAAACATTTCTTCCTTTTACAACACAACACAATTCTCACATTTCTTCTTTCATAAACACATATCAAAATTATGGCATCCACCTCGCAGTTCAAAGTTCGTGTTCATATGAATGGTGAGACATACCACTGCGACACAAACGGTTTTATATTTAGAAACACAAACTCAACACGTTTTGCTCTAAATAGACAATCAGATTTCTCTTATCTAAAAAGGAAAATCGAATCCAAAATAAGAGAACAAGTTTCTCAGATATTTTACCGACAACCCCTTCTGCAACCTAACAACTCAGTCATATTTTGTCAATCACAGATAACAACTGACTTAGAGGTTCAAAACATGTTCCTCACCCATGAGCATTTTGGTTATGATTATCTGGAACTGTACATAGTGGTTGAACAAAATGCTCCTTCGCAAAATATTCAGTCACAAGTTATTGATCCTGTTGTTGATGACGAACAACAACCCGAGCATGTCATTGACGAAGAAACTGATATAGAAGATGTTGTTGATGAGTTGGTGAATCGTGAATCCGAAGATGAAGGTGACGAAGAAGTTCCAGTACCGGATCGAGTACCGGATACACATGCATATTCACCTCCGGCACATTTCACAACGCTTAATTTAGGAGAGGACGAGCCATCGTCCGATATGTTCTACAATCCATACATGAGGTCAAGCGAGGAGTTAAAAGAGGGTGACACGTTTCGTTCGAAGGATGATTGTCTGTTGGCTATAAAAAATTGGCACTTAGCAAATTGTGTTGATTTTAAAGCCGATCGATCAAATCCAGAGAGAGTCACTATTGCATGCAAAAACCCGGAATGTGGATACATGCTGAAGGCATCGTTCAGAAAGAAGTTTAACGCGTGGGTGATACGTTCGATATCTCAAGCCCACACCTGCGTCACCACTAACATGGCGCAAGATCATCGAAAACTCAGTCATGACATGATATGTCATACCATCATTCCTCTGGTCGAAACTGACCCATCCCTGAAGGTGAAGACAATTATTTCTCATTGCGTTTCTGTGTTCAAATACAGACCTTCGTACAGAAAGGCTTGGTTGGCGAAACAGAAAGCAATTGAAAGAGTCTACGGCAACTGGGAGGAATCGTACCAACAACTTCCTCGCTACCTGGCTGCACTGCAATTGTATTCACCTGGGACTGTTAGTATATTGGAGACACTGCCGGCACAGTCCCAGGAAGGAACCCCTCTCGAAGGTAATGGAATCTTCCATAGACTATTCTGGGCGTTTCAACCATGCATCGTCGGTTTTGGTTTTTGCAAGCCGATTATTCAAATTGATGGAACGTGGCTGTATGGGAAATACAAGGGAACTTTGTTGATGGCGGTCGCGCAGGATGGAAATAGCAACATTTTTCCAATAGCATTTGCTTTGGTAGAAGGCGAAACAGCTGCTGCTTGGGGTTTCTTTCTGAAGAATCTCCGAGCTAGAGTCGCTCCACAACCTAATCTTTGTTTGATTTCTGACAGGCACGCTTCTATTGACAGCGCATACAACAATCCGGCAAATGGTTGGCACAACCCTCCGTCTAAGCATGTCTACTGTATTAGGCACATAGCACAGAATTTTATGAGAGAGATCAAGGATAAATTTTTGAAGAACCACTTGGTGAACGCGGGGTATGCCTTAAACCAACCTGGATTTCAATACTACCGCCGAGAAATAGCGTTGACAAATCCAGATGCAGGGAGGTGGATTGACAGCATTGATAGAGCAAGATGGACTAGGTCATACGACGATGGGGCTAGGTGGGGCCACATGACTACAAATCTTGTGGAATCAATGAACGGGGTTTTCAAAGGCATACGAAACCTACCTGTAACTGCCATTGTTAGTGCTACGTATTTTCGGATGGCAACTTTGTTCGCCACACGAGGTAAGAGGTGGAATTCAGTGTTACAAACACAACAGGTATATAGCGATGTCTGCATGAAATATATACAACAGGAATCTGCCAAGGGTAACACTCATCGGGTGACCGAGTTCGACCGTCATGGCCACACCTTCAGTGTAAAGGAAACAATTGACCACAACCAGGGACTTCCACGACAACAGTATCGCGTCAATATCCCAGATCGTTGGTGCGACTGTGGCCAATTTCAAGCATATCGCATGCCTTGCTCCCATGTCCTTGCAGCCTGTTCACATACTCACTTTGATGCATTATCTTTGGTATCAGAAATTTACAAGGTTTCAACGTTGCTCAACGTATACGACAATTACTTCCCGGTGATAGCAATGGAAGCATATTGGCCTGTGTACGAGGGGGAAACAGTTTGGCATAACGATTGAATGCGTCGGAATAAAAGCGGTCGACCAAACAGCAGGCGTATTAGAACCGAGATGGACGTAACTGAAAAAATGCAGAGGAAGTGTAGTATATGTCGTGAGGTAGGACATAATAGGACCAAATGTCCCAATCGTGGATCTAGTTCCACAACATAGTTATTAGTTTCGATGATGTTTGTAATTTACTTTTTCAATGAAATGAACTTTTTTTTTTATAAATTTTATGGGTTACAACACAAAAAAAATTACTAAATAAAAAAAAGTTCATGGTACATATTGAAAGAAATTACCAAATATTACCATGGAGAAAATATTTGGAACCAATAAAATTTACAAAGATTTAAGAGAAAATAGTACCGAAAACATTAATATTGAAAGTAAAAAATTACCTAAAATATAATACCATGAAAAAAATTAAGAGGAAATAATGAAAAAAATTACATTAATATTGAAAAAAAATTAAGAGGAAATAATGAAAAAAATTACATTAATATTGAAAAAAATAATTAAGAGGAAACAATGAATAAAATTAAGAGGAAATAATGAAAAAAATTAAGTGGAAATAATGAAAATAAGATTGAAAAATATTGAAAATTACATTAATATTGAAAAAAAAATTAAGAGGAAATAATGAAAAAAATTAAGAGGAAATAATGAAAAAAATTACATTAATATTGAAAAATATTACATTAATATTGAAAATTACATTAATATTGAAAAAAATAATTATTTAAAAAATCCATGTTGAAATAATATTTGCAAAATATAACATAAAAAAAATTTAGAATACATTATGTTAAAGAAAAAAAAATTACAAAAAAAAAAAAAGAAAAAAAAATAAAGGGGGGGTGTTGTCGCCAGGGGGGGTGGCGACAACACCTAAAAAATACACATGGGCGCCAGGCCCACTGGCGAATGCCCTTAAAGCCCAGTGTTGTCGCCACCCCCCCTGGCGACAACGTGTATTTTTTAGCAAAAAATGGACATTTGGGGAAATATTTTGAAAAGTTGGTTATTTCTGAAATTTTTTTAAAAAAATTGGATATTCAAAAAAAAAATTCACCGTTTTCTGTGACTTTTAGATTTCTCCATTAATATTCTCTCTCTTTTTATTTTTTTCTTCTATTTTTCTTAATTATTTTATATTTTTTAATGGTGAGTGAGAGTGAAATTAAAAGTGATAAAAAGGAAGAAAATTTTTCTTCCAACTCTATGGATTTCTTACACACTACAGAAATTTTCATTTTTGTCCTCAGCTTTCGTTGATGGATCTTCGGAAGCACCCCATATTTTAAAAAAATTTGATTTCTTCCGTAGATGCATCTACGGAAACGTACAAAATCAAAGAATTCATGTTTAAAGACACCTTTTTTCAAATTTAAAAATACTTCCGTAGATGCATCTACGGAAGGTGGTGAAAACAGAGCGTTCCATAGATGCATCTACGTAACAGTCTGCTATTTTTTGAATTCTTTTCATTTTCATTTAAAAACTCCATTTTTTAAACACACACATTTTTTAATTAAGAATTACATATAAAGACAACCATGCGTCGACCAATAAAAATACCATATATAAATAATGTCTGTCAAATACATAATCCATACTCATAGTCGAGTACATCATCAAAAATACATAAACAAATCAAATACAAATACATCATAAAAAAACTACTGAGTATGCCGGGTAGCATCCTGCGTACCATCCTGGCCATGTCCTTCAGCTCCGTCTCCGCCTCCGAGTCCACCAAGGGTTATGTTGGCTCTACTGTTAGCTGAAGATTTCGACACCACCTTCGAAGTCATTTGATTCGAAGAAAGGATGGCCTTTAAAAAGCTATCTCTAAGTTATTATGAGTCAAGAAGTTTTTGAGTCGAAGCAAATCTGAGATAACTCCTCTTCAAAGTATAAGGGGTAAAAGACTTAGAATATTCTGACATATTAGAATTACGCTGCTTCGCGTCGAAGCGCTTCGAGCGGGAGGTTTTGAATTTTAAACGCCTTCGTTTGAAATCAAAAAAGACATGTGGAACGTTAGGAATTCGAAGCGCATGCAAAAGAAAGACGTGGCATTTTATTAGAGTAGGACCGTTAGGGTCGAATTAGTATAAATAAAGATCTTAATGGTAGGATCCTAGGGTGTTCATTTTTTACAAATCACTCACAAACCACTCAAGTATCAAGTGTAAGAGAAAGAGTTTTCGCTGAGAAAATGTACGTGTAACACCATTATATATTTCAATATTTACCTTTTGTTTTATAAACACAAAGTCTTTAAAATATATTTATATTTCTTGTCGAAGTATTTATGTTTACAATTTAGTTGTTTTGAATTACTTTCTGCAATTTCTTTCATTGCATTGTATTTCACATTGTTTTACATCAAGTCATAGATTAGGATCTTCTCTTTAAAAGAAAAAAAACCAGAAATATGAGTTCGACTATCATAAAAGACATATTTTTGACACATGTCCTAGGATCAATCTAGTCGATTCTGCGAGTAACAAAAGTATATTTAATAGTTTAGAAGACTAGCGGTTGTTTACCGGAAATCACCGTAAACATCTACCCCTGGCGTCAAGTGTCCCATGGGCCCTGGCTCGATGTCGACGGTACAAAAATGCACTCTCTGCCATCCTGATCATATCGTAAAGCACACGCCTACGAGTAGTCCCCTCCAGGAAGAAACCCTCTACAATGGCTTCGATGCCCCTGTCGGCTATCTGAGGACACAGAGGAAGAAGATCCTGAGTGTGGTCCAATAGAGCCTGATGCGCACGGAGAATCTCCTCGTGGGCTGGTCTGAGCGGACCTCCCTCGGCAGTTGGAAGCATGTAGGGGTTTGAGACTCTGTAGTACCAGGAGATGTATCCCTCGGCACAACTTCAGTCGTGCTCTAATGGCGTCGCTCGTGCCTCCTCAAGAACCACGCGCCACTCCCAATCTGCGAAGACCTCCTCTAACTGCATGCGGGTCATGGAGATAGGAGCTGAGGCAGTAGGATCGCGAGGTATCGTCTGCTCAAATCCAAACTACCGCATGACGCGCTCCTGAAGATATGTTACAACAATGGTTGAGCTGGCGGCCAACCATCCGGAGTACAAAGCTATCTCGTCAAACAGAACCGTATCCTGATGCACAGCATAGCAGTCATACTTGATGTCCTCGGCGACTATGCGGTCAAGACCGCGCCTGTATGGATCCGGATGCTGGTTCCCTCTGCGGGGGATGAAACGAATGGCACGCAGCATGACCTCTAGGTAGGTGGGCACCTCTTTGATCAGTGCATTTTGATGCACGTTCTTCCATGTTTGTACTCTAGCATTTCTTCGGTTTGTTTTATTTATTTTTATGTTTTAACATGTTTTTATATTTTATTTTATTTTTGCACTTATTTGTTTTTCGTATTAATTTTTCAGCATTAGCAGTCTGCACGGAAACGATCATAACTGGAGTTCCAGGAGTCCAATTGAGGCTTTCTAATAATCGCCGGAAAGCTAAAAGAGAGAGCTACGACTTTCATATTGGAGTCAAAGTCAGAATCGGACTGTAGCAGGGCCAGAAAATTCGTTGAAGTTGCAGCACTAGTTTTATTTAAGTTTCGAGTCATTAGTTTTGGGCCTGGGTCGTATGTTTGACCCAGTGGGATTGTAAAAACGGGTTGTATTATTTTCCCATAGGGTAGCAGCCGAGTATTGTTCATCATTATCACTATTCACGAAAAAAATCGAAGCTTGTACGAATGGCTATGAAGAACTAATTGCTTTTGGTTAATCCTCCGTATTCAGGTTCCTAAACTATGAGATTAATATGATTTTGCATTATAATTCCAATTCCTTAAATTCTACTTTGTGTTTATCATTTGCTTAATCTGATTATTCGTAGAGTAGATTGTTTGGTTTGATTGATTTATGTTTTCCAATTTATTTGCGTTTTATCGTTGCTTAATCGTTAATCCGCTGTATGCGTAACCGAATGCTTAATTCGGCAAACGGGAAATATAATTCTGATAATGTTGTTGCGCTTGTTGATTGATGTTATAATCGAACATTAATGGAATCCTCTTAGGATAGTGAAATTATAATAATTGATGATTGCTAGGAACTGAATCGGTAGATTGGCTTATCCCATAATCACTTATTTTCACAACAGCTTATTCTTAGAATCACTTATTTTAAGCACTTTTTATAATTCAACCATCAAACCAAACCCCCTAATTCGATTTCAGTTAGTAATAACTAAGAGTCCTTGAGAGACGATATTTGAGTTAATTTGTCGCTGTACTACGTTTTTGAAAAGCAACTCGTTTTGATCCGCGCGCAACAGCAGATCAAATTGGCGCCCTTGCCGGGGATTCTTGTAAATATTAACTGATTTTAGAGTCTTAGGTTTAGTCTTTGTGCATTTAGGCCATAGGTTCCTCGCGGTTTCGGCCATAACGCCTTTTGAGTCGAAAAATCGGTTTTTGGGAAAATTGCACCGTTTCGAAAATCTGTCCCGACAGTTAGGTGTAAAATAAGGCTTTTTACTATTTTTAATAATTTATTTTCTGTTTTCATAGACTCGAAAGAATCCAAAAAAAATTATCAAAATTCTTATTTAGCCTAATTAGATCAAATTTTGTGTTTTTAGATTTTTTTGAGTCATTTTTAATCGTTTTCCTCCATTGTGTTTGTTTCTAGGGACATAGTTGGCATTTTCACGATTGTTGCTGCATTGCTGTGCACTAGTCCTGGCTACTAGGTCTTCCTGTCTTGAACTTGTTGCTTTTGATCTTGAAGTAGAGAGAACCTTGCACACACTTCGTAGAGCAGGCCAGGCTAGCAATAGTTCACCTTCACCAACCATAGCTGAGTCTGATTCTGAGTCTGATTATTTGCATAACTTGTTTGATTCTGATTCTGAATTTGCTTTTGAAATGGCTGACAATAGAACTCTAAGGAAACTTGCAGACCTTGATGTGACTTATAATGGCTTGTGTATTGAATATGATGTTGTTGCTGTTCCTTTTGAATTAAAATCGGGTTTAATACACTTGTTGCCAAAGTTTAATGGTCTTGCAGGTGAGGATCCACACAAACATTTGAAGGAATTTCAGGTGGTGTGCTCCACACCATTGAAGCATGAAGGGATCACTGAAGATCATATCAAACTTCGTGCTTTTCCTTTTTCTTTGCAGGGTGCAGCGAAGGACTGGATATACGATCTCGAACCGAATTCAATCACAAGCTGGAATGCTTTGAAAAGAGTGTTCTTGGAGAGATATTTTCCCGCCTCTAGAGCTGCTTCAATCCGAAAAGAAATATGTGGTATTAGACAAGAAAATGAGTCATTGGCTGAGTACTGGGATAGGTTCAAGAAGTTGGTTTCAAGCTGTTTTCAACATCAGATTACCGAGAAACTTCTCATTCAGTACTTTTATGAGGGGTTGTTACCTATGGATAGAAACATTCTTGATGCTGCTAGTGGTGGAGCACTTGTTGACAAAACTCCAGCTGCTAGGGCCCTTATTGAAAATATGTCCTTAAATTCACAGCAGTTCACCACTCGAACCAACTCTGTCCAGACCAAGGGTGTGCATCAAATTCAGGGTTCTTCGAACAAAGCTTTAGAAACCAGAATTGATGAGCTGACCGCATTAGTCAAACAACTTGCAGTAGCAAAACCTCAAACAACAACTCTATGTGGCATTTGTACAGCTCATGATCATCCGACCGATACTTGCCCTATTCTGAAAGATGATACTGTTACCGAGCTGCCTCAAGCTTATGTAGCCAACCTTTACAACCAGAACAGGTACAACAACACCCCTGACCTGTCCACCAAAAAATATCATCCCAATTGGAGGAATCATCCCAACCTTCGATATGGAAATCAGCAGCCCGCCCAACAGCAACTGACCATACCATTACCCCAGCCACATCACACCCCTCCAGCTACTTCTGGACCATCCTTACAAATGGCCGTGAACAACCTTCAATTCCAACAAAGGACCGATGCTAGCATTTAGACCTTGAACACACAGATGGGACAGTTTGCCACTCAGATAAATAACATGCAAGCTCAAGGTTCGAACTAACTTCTAGCCCAGACAGTTGTCAATCCGAATGGTCCCAATGCTAATGTGAGTGCTATTTCTTTGCGATCTGGGAAAGTTATAGAAACAGCCCCTGAAAAAAATAAAAAAATCATTGAGGTAACTTCTGAACTTTCTTCTTCTGAAACTCCTCCAACTGAACTTTCTTCTCCTTCTTCTTTTGTGGTCGAAACTGAAAAAATTAAAGCAAAGGAGTATGTGCCACCAGTCCCCTTCCCGCATAGAGTTTTGAAAAATAAAAGAATTGAGGAGGGAGACAAAGAAAGAGAGATATTGGATGTTTTCCGAAAAGTTGCGGCAAACATTCCGCTACTTGATGTTATTAAGCAGATTCTTAAGTATGCAAAGTTTCTGAAAGATTTGTGTACCAACAAGAGGAGGATTAAGGGAAGTGAAAGAGTGAACTTATGACAAAATATTTCTGCCTTTATTCAGCCCAAACAATCATCCGAAAAGGTTGTAGGCGAGCAAAATGTCGCAGCCCTCACTACTCAGGTTCTGCCACAAAAGCAGAAGGATCCGGGAACATTTGTTATTCCTTGCACCATCGGGGATAGTCAATTTGAGAATTGCATGCTTGATTTGGGAGCGGGCATTAATGTTATGCCTACTTCTGTTTATAATAACCTTTGTCTTGGTCCTTTGCAGCATATAAGTTTAATCATTCAATTGGCGAACAGGAGCAACGCTCGACCCGCCGGGGTAGTCGAAGATGTTCTTGTTCAAGTTAACGATTTGATTTTTCCTGCAGATTTCTATATTCTAGACATGGAAGGAGAAACCAAGACAAGCAGAGCTCCCATCATTTTAGGCAGACCGTTCATGAAAACGTCAAAGACAAAAATTGATGTTAACGATGGAACCATGTCCATGGAATTTGGTGACATCGTTGCAAAATTTAATATCTTCGATGCCATGAAACACCCTGTGGAGGAGCATTCGGTTTTTAATATTGAGTTAATATCTGAATTAGTTGATGACACCTGTTCTGAATTATTTTCTATGGATTTTTCGTCTTTATCGGGATTTGATGATATTTACTCGTGTTCTGATTGTGCTGAGATTAATGATGCTTTGCCGGCTGATGTGTTTCCCACATGTGAAGCTGTTGCCGATGAAGCTGCTTTTGTAGTTGATGCTCTTGACATCCCGGCTGCCCCAAGCCTTCCATCCATCGAGCAACCCTCGTCCTTAGAGCTAAAAGAGCTCCCTGAGAACCTGAAATATGCTTACTTGGAGCGTAATGAAAAACTTCCTGTTATTATCTCTTCTAACCATGAATTTGATCAAGAAGACAAACTTTTGCAGGTTTTGAAGAGGCACAAGAAAGCAATCGGGTGGACATTAGCCGACCTTCCAGGTATTAGTCCTTCGATGTGCATGCACAGGATTCTACTTGAGGATGGAGCGAAAACAGTAAGGCAGCCCCAAAGGAGGCTTAATCCTTTGATTCTTGATGTTGTAAAGAAAGAGGTAACAAAATTCTTGCAAGCAGGTATCATTTATCCTATCTCTGACAGTAAGTGGGTAAGTCCAGTACAGGTTGTACCTAATAAATCTGGACTCACAGTGGTAAAAAATGAAAAGAATGAACTTGTTCCCACTAGAGTCCAGAACAGCTGGAGAGTTTGTATTGATTACAGGAGATTGAACCAGGCTACTAGAAAGGATCACTTTCCTTTGCCGTTCATTGACCAGATGCTTGAACGACTAGCTGGTAAATCCCATTATTGTTTTCTTGATGGTTTTTCAGGTTACTTTCAGATTCATATTGCACCTGAAGATCAAGAAAAGAACACTTTCACGTGCCCATTCGGTACATTTGCTTACAGGAGGATGCCTTTTGGCCTTTGCAATGCTCCTGGCACTTTCCAACAATGCATGATGAGTATTTTCTCTGACTTTATTGAAAATTGCATGGAAGTGTTTATGGATGACTTTACTGTTTATGGTTCCTCTTTTGATGCATGCTTGAACATTTTAAGCTTGATTTTAGAAAGATGCATCGAGACTAACCTTGTGTTGAATTATGAAAAATGTCATTTTATGGTTGAGCAGGGAATTGTTCTTGGTCACATTATTTCTGAAAAAGGAATTTCTGTTGACCCTGCTAAGATTGATGTGATTTCTACACTGCCTTACCCTTCTTGCATTCGCGAGATTCGTTCTTTTCTTGGTCATGCAGGTTTTTACAGGCGTTTCATCAAGGATTTCAGCAAGATAGCTCTTCCACTGTCAAACTTGTCGAAGAATGACGTCACTTTCGATTTTGATGACAAATGCAAACAAGCGTTTGACTTCTTGAAGAAAGCATTGACCTCCGCTCCCATCATTCAGCCCCCTGACTGGACACTTCCTTTTGAGCTCATGTGTGACGCTTCTAATTATGCTGTTGGGGCTGTCCTTGCATAAAGAGTTGACAAGGCTGCCCATGTTATTTACTATGCTTCTAGGACTTTAGATTCTGCTCAGTCAAATTACACTACCACTGAAAAAGAACTGCTAGCTATTGTTTTTTCTCTTGACAAATTCAGATCTTATTTGCTAGGTTCCAAGGTTGTTGTTTTTACTGACCATGCAGCTTCAAAGTACTTGCTGAAGAATCCGGATGCAAAACCGAGATTGATTCGATGGATATTGTTGCTCCAAGAGTTTAATGTCGAGATTAAAGACAAAAGTGAAGCTGAGAACTTAGTGGTTGACCACTTTAGCAGGATAGAGAGAGATGAAGACCTTTTTCCTATTCAGGATGACTTTCCTGATGAGCAGCTGTTTCTTTTGAATGGGATTACACCTTGGTTTGCTGACATTGTTAATTTTCTTGTTGCTGGTGTTTTTCCTACAGGTGCATCTAGATCATAGGTTCACAAACTCAAGAGTGATGCCAAATATTATGTTTGGGATGATCCATATCTATGGAAGTTTGGTAGTGATCAGGTAATCATGAGATGTGTCCCCGACAATGAGATTGAATCTATTTTGAAATTTTCTCATGCATCTCCAGTCGGTGGACACTTTGGTCCGCAAAGGACTGCGAGAAAAGTCCTTGATTCAGGTTTCTATTGGCCAACTATTTTCAAGGATGCTTTTGAGACTTATCGCACTTGTAAAGAGTGTCGGATAGCAGGTACAAACATCACTTACAAGAGTGAAATGCCTCAGCAGCCTATGCTTTTCTGTGAGGTATTTGATGTATTGGGAATCGATTTCATGGGTCCTTTTCCTGTATCATTTGGTTTCCTTTACATTTTACTTGCTGTTTATTATGTTTCGAAGTGGGTGGAAGCTATCCCCACTAGGACTAATGATTCTCGAGTTGTTGCAGATTTTGTCAAGTCTAATATCTTTTGCAGGTTTGGAATACCGCGAGCTATCATAAGTGACCAAGGCACTCATTTCTGTAACCGCACCATGGAAGCTTTACTCCGAAAGTATGGAGTTGTGCACAGAGTCTCTACTGCATATCACCCACAGACTAATGGGCAAGCTGAGATCTCAAACAGGGAGATCAAACAGGTTTTAGAGAAAATGGTGCAGCCAAAAAGGAAAGACTCGAGCCGTCGTCTAGAAGACGCACTTTGGGCTCAAAGGACAGCTTTCAAGACACCCATTGGGATGTCTCCTTATCGACTTGTTTTTGGTAAGGCATGTCATCTTCCTGTTGAGATAGAACACCGTGCTTTTTGGGCGGTGAAAAGTTGTAATTTGGAGATGCAACAAGCAGGTATACAAAGAAAACTCCAATTACAGCAGTTGGAAGAGCTTAGATTAGAGGCTTATGAGAGCTCTAGGATTTATAAAGAGTAAACTAAGCACTTCCACGATAAGATGATTTCTAGGAAGGAATTTTCTGTGGGCTAACAGGTTTTACTGTTTAACTCCCGCCTTAAGCTTATGGCTGGGAAACTTTGATCCAAATGAATTGGCCCCTTTGTTGTTACTAATGTTTTCCCTCATGGTGCAGTAGAAATAAAAAGTGCAGGTACTGACAAAGTTTTCAAGGTTAACGGGCTGCGGCTGAAGTTATTCCATGAAAGTTCGGTGCCTGAAGATGTCAGCATATATGAGCTTTCTTTGGAAGCACCTAACTACACTGGAACTTGATCAGAGGGTGTTTCTTTCCTTCTCTCTACTTTATTAGTAATGTCCTTTCATTGAGGGCAATGCTTAGTTTAAGTGTGGGGGAGGGAATCATGTGTTTTATTTGTTTTTGTTAGTATTTTGTTTAATTTCAATCAATAAAAAATGCATCTTCTTGAAAGTTTTAGGCTATAGACTAATTTGAGTCGAGTTTGCGAAAACTTGGGAAAAATTCACAAGATCGGTATCATTCTAACACCGTAAGTCTCCTACATATGGAAATCGATTTGAATTTTTTATTATGTTTTAGCCTTAAATTCTCATTCTCTGACAGCTCTTGAGTAGTTTATTTCAGCAGTCGGCACCATCTCTCACACACTTTACGCAGGGAAGGCGATGAATATAAGTGAATGTTCCGAAAAGAAAAAAAAAGAGAAAAGAAAAAGGTAATGCACCTTCTAAGTTTGGTGACCCTCACCCGGTCACTTAACCCAACGGTTGTGGAACCATAAAAAGAATATTTCAAAACTCTTTGTTAGTTGGTTCAGCGGTTTCTGGTGCTGAACTTTGTAGGGCGGATTACGGTCCGATCCTCCGCAACTACAACTGAGTAAGCAAAGGGTTATGCCACATAAGTACCAGAACCCTGTAACACCCTGGATTTCCGCTTACCCCGCAGGGCTTCCGGCCTACCAAGCATGTCACCAGCTTAATCAATAATCCCCCCTAGGTCCGCTTATCGGCTGCCCAGGAAATATTGTTTTTGCCTTCCGCAGGAATCGAACCATGTACCTAGGGGTTAAGTACATATTCATAGCAATTCCTGCTACCAATTGAGCTACATTAAAAAGGCTCCTTTTTAATGTAACACCCCGATATCCGCTGCACGCATCAACCGTGTCGGCCAACCGAGCATGTTACCGGCTTAATCAATAATCCCCCCTAGGTCCGCTTATCGGCTGCCCAGGAAATATTGTTTTTGCCTCCCGCAGGAATCGAACCATGTACCTAGGGGTTAAGTACATATTCATAGCAATTCCTGCTACCACTTGAGCTCCAAGTCGTATTGCCTCTAAAGGAAACTAAACCTGACGTGGGCCCCCTAGTCTTCTCCATGTCCTCAAGTGCATCATCGGGATCAGCCCCCAGCTCAGTAATTAGGATCTCCTGAGCTTCTGCTTTCGTCATCCTACCGTGACGAAAGAGGGTACCCCTAATAGGTAGATGAAGTAGGCATGCCACATCATCTATGGTGATAGTAATCTCACCGTGGGGTAGATGGAAGGAGTAGGTCTCAGGATGCCATCTTTCCACAAAGGCTGCAAGCATACCATTATGTATAGTATGGTAGCCGAGCGTACAAAGGTCCATAAGGCCTGAAGCTGCCAGTACCTCCTGAAACCATGGATGGTCAGGCTGCGCGAGATCCCTAATATGCCGCCCATGGTTGTAGAACCTTTGGGAGTCCCTGCTCTGAAATTTTATAAAAACTTAAACGGTCAGTAATAATCAAGGTGAGAGCTGAAGAAAATAAATAAATATATATCTATCAAATAAAATGTACATCTCCATCCCATATATGTCTCACAACATGATCAGCATATCCAGTAAGCAGATAGGCGTCTACAGGCCCACTGGGGTACCAAATGGGCTCTGGCGCAGGCACTGGCCCCCACACGGGATCATCCTCGTGTACCTCCAGAGGTGGCCCGACAGAAGAAGTACTGCCCTGACGAAGTTTGCGCGAGGGTAGTGGCAACTCTGAAAGTACCCTCAGGATCATCCCGAGGTCTCCGTGATGGAGTAGTAGACGTAGAAAGCCCGGCTGGAGCGGCTGATGGAGTGGGCCTGGCTGAAGTAGGTGATAGAATGGGCCCCGCTGAAGCGGGTGATGGAATGGGCCTCGCTGATGCAGGTGAACGAATGGGTCCGGCTAGAGCGGGTGATGGAGTAGGCCTGTCTGATGCAGGTGAAAGAATGGGCCCGGCTGAAGCGGGTGTGTCGGATGTAGAAGTAAAAGGTGGGTCAGGTACAACTGCAACTCTATCGGTCATCTGAGATACTGTGCGCAACGTTCGTTCTCGACGAACGGATGTGTGTTGTCCTACCATGTATGTCCTTGTCCGGACCGTGAGTCACGATGTCTGTATTATGATACAAAATGATCGGGTTAGAAACTACGTATTTATAAATAAACATAACAATAAAAACAGAAAATACTCTTCCGTAGATCCATCTACGGAAGCACCATTCTTCCAAAAAACCTGAGTGCTTCCGTAGATGGATCTACGAAAGGACCTTTCTTTCAAAAAATTTGGGTGTTTTCGTAGATGCATCTACGGAAGTGCCCTAACATTCATCTCTTTCGTAGATGGATCTACGGAAGCTACTGAAAGCAGAGAACGCAACAATGGCGTCTTCTCCACTGTTCAATCACCAGAAAAACCATTTTGTGCCTTGATCGTGCGTTTAAACCCTAAAACATTACCTACATTGTCTATAAACACTATTTCTAAACCTATCCAATCAACTATACACCTAAATATAGAATTCTAATTCGATTTCGCATCTACTCTAAAATAACTCGAAATATCAAAAACTTACCGATTAAATTGATATTTGAACTTGATGGAATGTGTAGGTTGCTGATATTAACACTGCCGGCCGAAATCGAGAGAAAAATGCAATGGAGGGAGTTGTTTGATTTTTGGGTTGAGAGGGTTTTTGAGAGAGAGTGAGAGAGAGAGAGAGAGAGAGAGAGAGAGAGAGAGAGAGAGAAAGAGCAAGAGCAAATGAAAACTGAAGAATGGAGAGGGGAAGGGTCTGGCGCGAAGTATAACATCAAACTCTTCCGTAGACGGATCTACGAAATGCTTCCGTAGGTGCATCTATGGAACAAAGTAAATTTAAACAAAAAAAGGGATGCTTTCGGAGATCCATCTACGGAAGCACAAGGGCAAAATTGTCATTTCGGTGGTGTGCCTAAATGTTATGGGGTGGGGTGAGAGATTTTCAAAAGGAAAGATAGGAAATAAGAGAATATTGATGGAGAGAACTCAAGTCTGTTTTCTATACTTACACAATAATCAAATACATATAATGCACAAGTTTTATTTTTTTTAATAGTTTATTTTGTCTTAAATTTTGTACGATAAAATTTTTCTTAGTTATAATTTAAGGTGTAAGATACGATATATCAAAAGTGAGTGTCAAGATAGCACGACTCATTGTGTTTAGTTTTAATATTTTAGTTAGGTTTGTTGCGGGTGAAACAAGTGGCTTGTTTAGACGGTAAGATATAATAAGTTTTAATAATAATTTATAAAAAAATCAAATTAATAACTATATCCTTTTTGGTCTCTTAACTATGCCCCAAAGTCCCGAGCTAAAATTCGAACTCAGGTCATATTGATAGTTGAACAAATGACAAATCACTAGACCACTTCATCATTTTTATATAATTTACGGATCAGTAAATATAATAAATAAGTAAGTAAATGACAAATCAGATATATAAGGTGTTTTGTCTAGGCCATATTGTATTTGTATAAATGTTTTACAATTCAGATATATATTTAAAAATTAACTTTTGTTTTAGCTTTCAATTAATTCCCTTGAAAAATGGAAAATAGTTTGAAGCTTCAAGAACAACAACAAAACTTGATTTTACATAATTATAAGCAATTAGTATTCTTAATCATGGAAAAATATTGAATGTTATAAGCTTCAAACTAAGCTAGAAAAAAACCTGTGAACCTAACATGAAGCCTTCCATGAAGAAAATTTCCAGATCTGAATCTGGAATTTCTAGAATCCGGTGAGTTATGATTCAACAAAAACGCAAGCAAGATTCGAGTTCGAAATCCTCAATGGAAACCACCTTACATGTTAATTTCATCAATTGTAAACCGGAAATATAAAAAACATAAATTGGGAACAATAAATTTTAAAGAAAATATCCTAATTGTAACTTCAGATTTAAAATCTACCAACAAACCAAGAAAACCATGAGAACAAAATCAAACGGTGGCAAACAAAATTAAATAACAGCGAACAGTGGCAAACAAAATTGAATGACATCGAACAGTGGATTTACAATTAGTTGTGCGAGAGCAGTGGAATGTACACATTAGAAGAGCTACAACGGTGTGATGGAGGTTGAGGGTTTTGTTCGATCTAGGTTTTGAGGAAGTGGAAACGTGTGTGTACCACAATAAATTAAAATAATAATTATATTATTATTATTTATTTCTATTTTATTCATCACACAAAATAACCCACATGGCAATTAAAATAACCCACATGACAATTTAAATAAACATGTGTCTGCCACATGTATGCCACATACGCCATTCTATTGATTTTGACTAACGGGGCTGACGAAAAGGACAAACATGGTCCTTTTTGAACAATTAAATGACCACTTTGACACTATTTAAAGATAAGGGACCATAATGGATCTTGGGGTATAGTTAAGGGCCCAAAAAGGGTATTTTGCCTATATATATTTTGAGTTGGTCAAAAGGTCTAATAGTTGCAGTCTAGAGAATGAGTCGATACACCAAGTCACTTGTGGAGTAGGCATGTTATCTTGGGTTAGAGCGCAGGTGTTGTGAATCCAAGATACATTCATTGGATCCTCATATCCTACGTCTAAAGATCAGCAAGTTGTTATAACCACTATACTATATAAAGAGGAATCACGTCATTTGCTAAGTACAATTGAAATTCAAACTTGATTCACTTATCTTACTCTCATACTGACTTGAGCATTGGAGTGCTAACCTTATAGGTCAGCCCTATTCCATCGTACCAGAAGCTCAAGTCCATCGTTGCAATCCATAAGCTCTGGAATTCGATCGATTATGGTTCCTTCGCGGGACAGTGGCAGCGTCTATAACATCCAATAACGTTAAGCAAAACTATCGTATGTTAAAGCAAATCCCGAAGCAATAAACTCAAGATCTATAACGCATACACCTTAATCAGGCAACGATGATATTTGAATTTTAAGTTCATATACTCATGCTCCTCAATGAAGGGTGTTGTATTTACATCAACATGAGCACACAAAAAAAATAAAGGGAGAAGGGCATGATTAATATTTGAGTGAAATGACTTTTCCATCTCTAATTATCAGATTTGGCCGTACTCGCTCCCTCGAAATATGCAATGAGTAAAATGCTCTAATTGTAATAAAGCATTTTCAAAAGACTCAGAAATAATTGCGAGGTCGACATTAGACTTTTCATCTAGTTTTGGGCCAAAGAGACATTCTAAATGCGCAAATTTTTTAGATCCTCCTGAACAGTTGAGAGAGATGCCTTCGTAGCAGATAACAAGGCTTGATCAGAAGGCAAAGCTTTATCTTTCTTTGCTATTTCCCTTGCTAATAGTTTTACCTGATTAACTAATGATTCGGGTAAATTGAAAGTACTCAATGTGTCACCTACCTTAGTAAAAGAAATGGAAGTATTTTGTACTTCTTGCAAGTACATATCACGCTGAAGCGTCAAATTACAGACACTGGTTTCTATTAGTCGTATATTCTTATGACGTTGATCGCCTAAAAGAACATCCCAATTATTGGCCCCACCAATGGCCAAAAAGGCAGAAGCTCGATGAGTATAATATATAATACCCTAAATGTAACACCATAAATTCCCCGCACGTAAAATAATGGAATAATTTAAATATATTTCACATAATCACATAGGGTGTCACACACTCTCAAAACAATCACCTGCTCTGTAACACTTAGAAATTTAAAACAAAACATTAAATAGTTAGCATTGCATGCTCACCTTCACCTAGGGTATCATCGCAACAGAATTTCATTAGCTAATCACGCTTCATAATAAAAAATAAATTTCATGAGACACTTTATTGAAACGAAAACAACAAAATAAATTTCACATTTAACTTAACATAAACGTTCGTCCGCCCATCTAACTCTCAAATTTAGCAACATCAAATTATCGAGAGTATATAATCTAACTCTCAGTAACATAACATAAACAACAAAATAATAACGTTCTCTCGCCCAGTGTTATAGATCAGAGCACATATTATAAAATGCAAAATAAAAGGAAAAGAAGGATAGCATCGCGTCATCTTCCGCTATAAGCAGCTACTCAGTTACCTGCTTGTCTGTACTACGAAGAGGAGCACCAACCACAACAGCAACAACAAAGGAGTGAGAAATCACATTAATAAGTAAGCGATACATAGTGCAAGGTAGAGTATCAACACATATGCATATTCTACAACAAGTGCATCACAACATCTCACGAACACATTTGCACGCCAAATCTCAACAATCACACATAAATCAACACTATGCATACAATCCATTTACGTAATGAAACTCTACTATGTAACTCAATGCATATGCATGTGGTACCAACTTATCAAAAAGTCCTTAGCAATATGGGTTCACTCTTCTCGAACTCCAAATCTACCCTACTCAAATTTAGGACAAGTCATCAATCCACCCTACTTGGATTACAACTTACCTCTTACATCAACAACAACGACATCATGAATGCATGTCACAACACATCAATGCAATAACAACATAATGTTTAAAGTCCCCTCCCGGTAATAAAAAAAAATGCATTGACCTAACAATAATAGACCTCCCTACTCTAACCATTACTCACCAATCACATCGACAACATCATAACACAACAATATCATAATTCATCAACATCATAATCATCATTAACATCATACACAACAACATCATAATCATCATCAACATCATACATATCAATATCATAATCATCATTAACATCCTCAACACAAAACATCATATATTTCACAATTCAATATAAAATTAATTTAACACATAATTATATACAACATCACTTAATTCAATAACATAGTTCATACTCATACGGTAGCATATCGACATCATCACTTCCACAATAAACACAATCATATATGAATAATTATTTAAAATATCAAACGGAGTCGAAATCAAGCAGAGGAATATGTTCCGAAAAGTTTAAAGAATCTATTTTAAGAATATGATTTTTATTCCAAGACTTAATACACCAATCGGTTCAGTTTAATCAAATAACAAGAGCGGGTACTCACATCGGGCAGAATGTTTTGCCTGACTTCAAAATGGCGCCAAAAATTATATACTTATGAGAAAATTATGAAAAGTTACAGTTGAAAAGATCATTAAACCTTCTTTCCAACATGATTGACCACACCCTAAATAGAGTCACGAGACTTCAGTTACACTTGAAACAAGCTGACCAATGCAGGACTGAAATTGCCAACATTGGTATAAAAACTAGAGAACCGCTACTGTTGTAGCATTCTGAGACCCAATTTCTCCACTTAGTAACAAAATATTATTGCGTTAGCTTTCTTACGCAACTGACGACATCTCAAACGTACTAAAAGAGCTCAAGATATGCACGGAACATGTTGATCAATACTCTCATGCGTTTTCCTGCGGTTCCCTTATGGAAATTTCACTTCTAAGCTCATTTTTTTCAACATAATCCTATCCCAAACATACCCTAACATGTTCAAATAGCTTATTTTGAAAAACTATTATTATAGGTCAATTACCTACTGTTATTTCACTATAAACCTATTAACCAACATCTAATTTCACAAATTCCTCATAACTCTCAAAATTCATGAATAAAGTAACTCACTATTATTATTACTTGTGTCAGACCATCGTAAAGGTAATAACCCTTAACAACAAGACATACCAACACAACTCTAAAACATATCAGAGTTACTCAAATAATAACTCTAACAACTCTTATGTAACAAATCCCTTTCTTAAAATTCTCAACACAACTCTAAAAGATATCAGAGTTGCTCAAAGGAAACTCTAAAACATATCAAACTATCGATTATACTCTCACAAATCTAAATAACTCAATACTACTCAATAGAAACTTTAAAATCATCAAACAACCCCAAAATCGTGCTTCCTACTAGTCACATATCATATTGCACGAATTTTATCATTAATTCCTCTACCAACATTATAACAACACAAAACTCAGAATTGATCAACACAAATTCTCTATTGGAGGTTAATAATCCTCTACTCTACCCCTCATGCATATACCCTTTATTAAGATTATTCTCCCCCTTACTTTAGATTTCCAACAAACAAGCTCCCTAATCGAATTTGGTCCTTCCCTCCTTAAACCCTAGTGTCATACCCCAAAATTTCTCCTCCATATTGTAAGATATTCAATATGTTTTCCTCATACTCAAACATCTCTCAAATTGCTCAAGATTACCTAAGGTCATCAAGCAAAGACTCTTCCTAAGTGATAGGCCCATAACTAAGGTTTTGATATACTCTAAGGAAATTGAGCCTCCAAGGACTCAAGTGGACTTCATGGTGTCTCATATGCTTCAAAATATCCTCATACCAAGTTTCAGGCCTTGAATCACAAGTTTGACCAGTCAATAAGTCAGTTGACCAACAGTCAACTTTGTTAGGCAAAAAGTCAACTGTGGTCAACATGCAGTCAAAACTCAAGATTTTTGGTCAACATCAACCATTTGAAGTCATATTCATCATTTGATCAAGGGTTGATCATGATTCATCTCAAAACTCACCAAAATCAAAAGTTACTAAATTAGGGTTATAGGTCATTTTTGAAAGAAAGTCAACCCAACTTTGACCAAGCATAACTTTCACATGCTTCATCAGAAAGTGTCCAACCAAAGATCATCTTGAAAGACATTTCATTCTTTACAACTTTGTTTAACCAAAGACTTGTCCAAAAATGCTTCATTTGGAATATAGGAGCCAAAACATTACAGGTCCTTCTAGAAGTCCACAAAAAGCCATTTTTTCAGGGCCAATATCTTCAAAATAAATTCTTCAAATGCAAACAATATTCCAAAGGGGGTTGTAGTAGACATCTTAAGCTTTCCAAAAAGTACAAGAACATCTCCATATGATAAAAATTGAGTGAATTATGATTCATAGAAGTTGGGTAAAATCTAAGAAAGACATGAAACCACAATTGAGAAACTTTGAACTTTTGCGTAATGGGCCCATTTTTTTTTTGAATTCCCACATGATTGGGACCTTATAAGAGGCCCATAATCCAATCCCTTTTTATTTTGTGATTTTATTTCTTTTATTTTTGAATTTATTCATTTAAATTCAAATAAAATCAAATGAAATCATAACTTAATGATAAAGGATCATGTGAATTAATTCTCCAAATAGTCAAGGGCCCCATATATATGCCAAAAACGTGTGGAAGCATAGAAGGAAAGTTCTTGGGGCAAAAGTTTCAAATTTTAGAAAGTTTTAAAAAAAAAATTGGAAAGAAATCATTACACCATTACACATTGGTCCTATGAGATTATTTCCCTCTAATTCATTCTCCTATAAATACACAACATGATCAGCACAAGGAGGCCACGAATAGCTAGCCAAGAAACCCTACTCAAACTTCCAAAAATTTCAAAGAATAGTGCAATTTTGTATTTCTTGCTCCAACCACTTTCAATCCAAACCAGCCACTCTAATTTCTCCCCGAGGTATCAAAAGGTAAAAATAAATCAAGAACCATGCCTTGCAGTACCTGGAATGGACGCATCATGAACATCATTTTCATCCATATTTGAAATTTTCGTGTTTTAATTATTGTTACATTTTAACATGAACTAATGTTGCTAACGTGTTCTTGAGACAATTTAGAACAGGTTTGACGTATCACATGTGAGCTTCAAGGCCCAAATCGTGATATGCCATTGTTAGGGTTTAAGGAGCTGTGACCTTCGAAAGCATATATACAGAGCTTGTCTGACCAAAACGACCTCATATTTTAAATCAGGGCATGATTTTATGTAGATCTGGGTTACTTTTATTTGTGTTTATCACGTTTTTTTATATTTATTGACCAAAAAGACCCCATTTATATTTATTTATTTATTAATTTGGTTAGTCAGCGCGTGTGGGGCCCAACTGACTTGCTTTTTTGACTTTTTTCCAATTATGGTATTATTTTATATTTATTGATATAGGTTGATCCCAATAACAACAAAAACGTGTAGATCAGTTGGCTGGAGGAGAGTTTTGGCAAATTTTTTACCTTCTTATGCTTGTTTCTAACCGTTTCTTTTTATTTATTTATATGTTTCTTATTTTGTTTTTTTTAAATTAACACAAAATATAAAATCACTAATAAAAATCAACCACTCAATAAAAATAATAAAAATATATTAATAATATTAGAACTAGGTTTTATTTTTTTTAATTTTAACTTTATTTCAGTTGATTAATTTAATTTGCAAATAACCTTTATTTACTTCTAATTAAATAAAAAATCTCACAAATTTGACTTTCTTTCTCTTTAATTAATTATTTTTTCTGTAAATAATATGTAGTTAGACTTTAATTTGTAAATATTTTTTAATTAAATTTATTAATTTTGTTTAACTAAAATATTAACTCATAAAAAATCATTAAAAACACCAACAATTTTAGATTAGGTTTTTTTATTGAATTAATTTCAGCTATTTCTCTAATTAATTTGTTTTTTTTTTCCTTAACTAAAATTCATTTTTGTAAAAAGACTTAATTTAATTTGTGAGTAACTAATATAATTTACTTTTTAGGTTTTATTATGTAAATAATATTTATTCTTATCATTTAAAATCAATCATTTAAAATACAAGAATTAAGTATTTTTTTAGATTTGTAAACTAATTTAGATTTTCCTTCTAAATTTTAATTTAGATGATAGTTTTGTAGTTAAACCATAAAAAAAATCTCTCTCTTCTCTCTAAAACCCAATTCATTTTCTTTTGTTTATTACACTTCAATTCTTCGAATAAATTGTATAGGATGGTATCATGGCCATGTAATAGTATCGTTTCTTTAGATCCATTCTTTTAATCATGTAACTGCTAAGGGAAGTAATAGTTTTAGGCCTATTTATTTTTCTGTATTTTTTGGGTATATAAATGTATCTCTCCCAAGGCATTGTAATAGTAACTAGGACTATACCTCTGATTTTATTTTCTGCACTTTTTATAAATTGTTTAGATGTATGCCTTAGGATTGTATGATAAGATAAAATCAACTGTTAGATAAAAAATAAATGAATACAACACACTTGCACACTTGCACCTCTAAGGTATCATCTCTTTGTTGCCTTCTCGATATAATGGTCATGTCCCTCGAATGTAGGGATACCTTAGCAAAAGATGACCCTAAATACATCATCATAGTCCCTTCAAATAAAGATCATAGTCCCTCGATGTCCCTTTGATGTTGCCTAAGAATAAATGATCTTGTCCCTCGGAGTCCCTTCGAAAAATGATGATATTTCCTCCAAATTGCTAAGGTATCTCTACCCTGTTGCCTTCAATGACCAAAGATGACCCTTTCGCTTGTCACTTTACATCCAATGGATATGACTATCTATTCACAAGTGGTATGGTTAGTACTATCCCCAAAGGAAAGTTAATAAAGTATAGGAAAGACCAAATAATTAAGGATAAGTTACTCATAATTGCTTGCTCAAAAGAAAAATGCTTTTCACACCACCTATTTTCAAACAAAGATTTCAAAACACTTTACATACATTCTTGAGGACTGATACAAGAATCATTGCAAAGTTTTGTCTTACTATTGGCACCTCCTTTTCCAAAACACACACACACATAAATCAAACAAACAAATGAAGTGAGCTAAGCAATTAAGAGCCCATGGATAACCATGGATACAAAGGGTGCTAACACCTTCCCTTTGTATAACTTACCCTCCGAACTCAAAATCTTTAAAAAGGTCTTTCCTGTTATTTTTGCCTTTCCTAATTGGATAAAATAAAAATCGGTGGCGACTCTTGCTAACCGCAACATGTTTTGCGACATAACAAAACAAAAAGTCAGTTCTCCCGCTGTATTACACCTAGACTTGTTCTTCATAACTTTGTCTCTTTCTCCATAACTTTTGTTTTCACGTTCTAATCACAAAACCTCTATAATGATCCCTTTTTATTAGAAACCTAATCTTTTTTAATTTTTATCTCCATAATACCCTCACTTATTCTCATATTCACCAAAATACACCTCATTCCTCCGCTAACTCTAATTTCTTCTATTTTCTTATTTAATAATTAATTTAATTATTTAAATTATCTAAAATATGATTAAAATTCTAATTGCTTCTAATTACTCTACCAACCCACCAAACTCTCCCTATACCCTTCCATGACCCATATGCTCATACAAGAATCACAATTTATTTATTTAATTTGATAATTAACAATAAACTATTATTATTATTATTTGAATTATTAAATAATTCTAAATAAAATCTATCAACTCTTAATTACTCTCCACGCTCTCCTTTCCAGATCACACACCCCATCACACTTATTTAAATAATTCAAGTAAAATACTCTTTATTCTAATTATTAAGATTCTAAATAATTTCTATCAACTCCAATAATTCACAACTTATTCTCTACACGTCTATCTATAGGACACACACCTCTATCCTCTTATTTATCTAATTATTCGCATTCAATAATTAAATAAACTACATATAAATCACAAATAAAATTCACAAATAACTCAATTAAAATAATTTAATAAAAAATGGGGTGTTACACTAAACCCCGAAACTTATATATAAAGGATTACTCGGTAATTTAAGGTGTCACTAGAGACAATCCTTCAACAAAACATAGAAATTTAGAAAACATGCAACATAAATATAAACAACATTCAATGCATGTCATTGCATGCTCACCTTCACTTGGTGTATCATTGCAATAAAATAATATTAAATTCAGTAATAAAACATAACAACTTCAACTTAGTCTTATAAAGACTTAACTTTCATAAAATGATTCAAATGGAGTTGTAACATCCAACTCATAGCACTTCAAAACAACTCAACATAAATAATATTAAATATTCAACAAAACAGAGTAATCAACTTCAAACATAATAAAAACGCCTCATTCCTGATGTTATAGAATCAGAGCACTAAACCACTAAAAAGGCGATAAATTAATGGAAATAACTCCAAGTGCTATCTTCCACTTACAACAACTTCTAATCCTGGTTACATGCAACATGTCAATGGTGGACAACATCAAATCAAATGGGTAATAATTCACATTAATAAGATAAACAGAATAAGTTGGAGAGTAGAATACAAACACCTATACATGTATCACAACATTCACACAACTTTATTCTCACACCCAAATCCATCAACATATTCAATACAAGCACATATTCATCATTTAGATTATGCAATGAGACTCACAACATCAACTAGATTCATATACATGTGATACCATATACTCAATAATTAGTTCACTCAAGAATCAATTTCATCCTGCTTGAGCCCCGAGTCTACCCTGCTTGGATTAAAACTTTCCAATTTTATCAACAACGACGACATAATATATGCATGTCAAAACATGTCAATGCCCTAACAACCTATTGTTTAAAGTCCCCTCCCGACATTAAGCAAAACATGCACTGACCTAACAATAATAGCTTTCCTTACTCGGACTATTATTCACCAACACAATAACAATATTATTCAACAACCTCAAAAAAACAATATCGTCATAACAATGTCATCAACATCACTGTTTGCAACCATCAATACATCATCATCACATTTACACATATTCATTATTCATTAATTAAATCATAAATTCGATTAAATTTAGGTTTAATCATCGAGTCTCACCGAAATATCATCAAACAATAGCTAACAATTGGCCAACAACCAAAATAAAACTCAAATAATTGAAACGACAAGCTAATTCCAGCAAATGAGCAATTACACCCTTCGTGGTATCATGACGGGTTACCTTCCACCAACATGGCACCCGCCATCGACCTTAAAACATCAAAACATTACCTAATGATGATCGAATCCACAACTGAGCATGAGCTCCTCGACGGGTTATCCGTCAGGGTCATGGCGCCCTCCATGGACTTGTAGAATGCATTCTTTTTCAGTTATTAATTTCAATTTAGAGCTCTAATTTTCCATCTCAGGCCCTCAAATTTCTCATAAAATTATAGAGAATCAACATATTAATATCAACCAACCTACACCTAACAATTAACATGCATAATCATCAATTATTCACCACTTTTGATATAAGGTTATATGATTATTTACAACAAAGGAGATTAGAAGATGAATAAATTATAACCTGGCGATTGGAGCAAATGTTTCGTTGTAGTCAATACTATCTTGTTGACTATAACCTTGTGCAACCATTCATGCTTTGTTTCTAACGACTTCATCTTTCTCATTTAGTTAGTTTCTGAAGATCCAATTGGTTCCAATAACATGAGTCCCTTTAGGCTTAGGTACCAGATCCCAAACATCATTTACGGAGAACTCATTTAGCTTTTCTTGCATTGCCAGAATCCATTCATTATCTTGAAGTGTTTCTTCACAAGAAGTTGGTTCTATCAAAGATACCAATCCCAAAAGCGTTTTCCCAGTTAGTTTAAAAGTGGATCTTATTTTGACAGGTTGAACTTTATCACCCTGAATCAAATCTTCAGATATGGTTTGTCTTTGCCTTTTCTAAACTGATGGACATTCAGTTGCTTCTGATGTATCATCCTTTTTATTGGAATCTTTGTCCTCATAATTTTTATCCTTTTCATCAGAACCTGCAAGTGTTATTTCTAGATCTGCAAAGTTCTCAAATAGCTTTGACTTTTCTGAGTCAAGCTTATAATCAAATCTAACATGAATTACTCTTCCATAATACGTGTTTCTGTATTGTATACTCTATAGCCCTTAGAGCATTTTGAGTATCCTAACATAATACACTTCTGTGCTTTAGAGTCAAACTTGTTAAGATTCTCTTTTGTGTTCAGAATAAAACAAGCGCACCCAAAAGGATGGAAATAAAAAATGTTGGGTTTTCTTCCCTTACACAATTCATAAGGAGTCTTTTCCATAATAGGTCTTATAAAGATTCTATTATGAATCTAACATATTATATTCACAGCTTCTGCCAAGAAGTGCTTAGCCACATTAGTTTTGTTGATCATGGTTTTGACTATTGTAATGTCTTATTCTTTCATTCTACAACTCCATTATGTTGTGGAGTTATAGGACAGAAGAAATCATGGGATATGCCATTATAATCAAATAATTCCTCAAACTTTTAATTTTCAAACTCGCCACTATGACCACTTCTGACTCTAACAATCTTAGAATCAAATTTATTTTGCACTTTAAAATAGAAACTAGTAAATGCAGAATGTGACTCATCCTTGTGCCTTAGAAATATTACCCATATTCAACGACTGTAGTCATCTATGATGACAAGTCCATACTTCTTACCTTTGACTGATGCAGTTTTAACTGGACCAAACAAGTCAATATGTAGAAGTTCCAAAGGTCTGGAGGTAGAAACAACATTTTTAGACTTGAAAGAAGTTTTAGAAAACTTGCCTTTATGACATGCTTCAAAAAGAGCATATGAAGTAAACTTTAGCTTAGGTAGGCCTCTAACTAACTAAAGTTTATTTAGCTGAGATATCCTCCTCATGCTAATATGACCCAAGCATCTATGCCAAACCCACTGCTCTTTGGTTATAGAAATTAAGCATTTTACATCTTAATTTTTAAGATTAGAATGATTTATTTTAAAAATGTTATTTTTACTCTTTCTAGTGAAGAGAACTACCCCATCTTTCTAACTTACAGCCTTACACGCTTTATAATTAAAGATAATGTCATCACCGTTATCACTTAATTAACTTATGGATAACAAATTATGCATTAAACCCTCAACATAAAGTACATTAGATATAGAAGGAAGAGATCCATTACCAAATGTTCTAGATCCTTTTATTCTTCCTCCAAAACCTACGTACCCAACATCTTTAAGTTCTAGGATTTGGAACATATGCTTTCTTTCCGTCATGTGACGGGAGCATCCAGAGTCTGATGCCATGACTAGTGTTTTAACTTTGCTGCATAAGATTTCTACAACATACACTATTTTATCTTTTGGTACCCAAAATCTTTTGGGTCCTTTTAGATTAGTTTTCCCAGCGTTTCTGAAAAACTTGTGTTTTCGTGCAACATTAAATTTTTGTGTCTATGCTGATGTGTAGTAATAAGAGAAGGGAGATATAGGTTGATTTTCTTGAAGTGGAGTATGATTATCATTATCAGAAGCATAACCAATTCCTGTCTTTCCATTATGACTAACAGCATAGATAATGGAAGCCATTTTGCTTCTGTCTATGTTGGTGTTTAAGAATTTCTAAAATGCCTTATCGTATTTGTATAAGAGTTTCAGAAGATGGAGGAGCTTTAGAAAGAGTTTATTCAAGTTTAAACATCTTTGTTCAAAAGAGCAGTTTTTTTTTTTTTCTAAAATAAAATTGTTTCCTTTTTGTTCTGAAACCTCTTTCTCTAGCTTACCATACTTTTCAATTACATATTCATGAACCTTTTGTAGGTTGTTGAACTTTCGTTGAAGTTTAGGATACCTATTCATAGATTCAGACAGGCATAATTCTAAATCAACACGAAAATATTCAGAAAATACCTCTTATGAGTCAGACTTAGTTTATGTTGTGTTTCTTTCTGACATGGTAGCCATGAATGCTACGCTGCCATGCTCCTCTTCAGAACCAAATTCTAATACTTCAGAGTCAGAGTCATCCCATGTTGTTACAAGAACTTTCTTCATGCCATTGAAACCACTTTACCTAAAGCTTTCTTTTCTGGTGTTTTCTTTCTTAAGCTTTGGACATTCGATTCTGTAATGTGCAGGCTTCTTGAATTCGTAGCACGTTACTTCCTTGCTCTTTCTTTTGCAGATGTTTCTGGACGATCTCCTTTGTTTCTAGATCCTCAAAAGTTATTTTGTCTTTTCTTCCAGAGTTGCTTGACTCTTCTGGACATAAGGGACAATTCATCTTCGTCATCAGAAACTTCATCATCAGAATCTTCTACTTCTTTAGTTTGGAAGGCTTTGTTATTTTATGACTTGGTTCTTTCATATCTGGATCTTAGAGCAACATATTTGTCTCTTTTCCGGGGCTCATCTTCCTCCAACTCTATTTCATCACTTCTGAGAGAACTAACCAACTCTTCAAGAGTTATGTTATTAAGATCCTTAGATAACTTTAACCCATTAACCATAGGTCTCCATTTTTTGGGAAGGCTTATGATGATCTTTTTGACATGATCAGCTGTGGTGTAAGCTTTTTCCAGAACCTTAAGTCCTACTACCAAGGTTTTAAACCTTGAGAACATAGTCTCAACATTTTCTTCTTCTTCCATCTTGAAAGCCTCATATTTCTGAATTAAGGCCAGGGCCTTAGTTTCCTTGACTTGAGCATTTCCTTCATGTGTCATTCTTAACGAATCAAGAATATCCTTTGTTGTTTCTCTATTAGTGATATTTTCATATTCATTGTAAGAAATAACATTGAGAATAATAGATCTAGCTTTGTGGTGATTCTTGAAATCACGCTTTTGTTCATCATTCATTCTGTTTATGGGAATGGGAATACCAATCGCAGTAATAGGTGCCTCATAGCCGTTTGTGACAATATCCTAAAGATCTATATCATAGCCTAGAAAGAAACTTAGTAGTCTATCTTTCCAGTAGTCAAATTTCTATCCATCAAATACAAGAGGTTTAGCATTGTAACTATCCCTTTCATTTGTATTAGCAGCAACCATTGAAGTTTTTCTCACACTGGATCTCTCTACTCGGTTAAGTGTTTGATTGAAAAATCAATAACTGAACCATACTCTGATACCAATTGAAGGTTTAGAAAAACACAAGAAAGGGAGGTTTGGATTGGGTTTTTAAAACTTTTTGCTTAGAAATACTATTCACACAAACAATCAAGATAGACAAGCTAAGAAAGAAAAGTGACACAATCAGTTTATACAAGTTAACTTTAAACAAGGTTAATCTTGTCCACCCACCAAGGTAATTTCGCCTTCAAAAAGGACTTAATCCACTAATCCTGAAAGATTACAAACAAACATCTAAGAGTTTAGAAAAACACCTTAGCCCTCTCAATTATACAGACTATCACCTAGTAACTTGAGGAAGAAAAACAAATCTCAAAATATTTACATTAGAAAGTGTTTACAATAGTGCTTCTAGATAAGAAAATGAAACAAAGTTAAGAACAAATGTTTACACACAAAACTGAACAACAACTCTTTGTGTTTTGAGTTTCTCTCGGATGAATATTTTCTAAGTGAATATTTTTGCACAGTAACTCTTATTTTTTGTTTTTTAATTCCAATGTATATTATTCAATGAAATAGTGATCCTTTATATAGGCCAACAAGTAGACTGTTGGGAAGGACTAAACATCACTATCATTGCCAGCGGGCATAACGTTGCCATGAGATCATAGGAGACAAGAGCAGAACAATTCTTTGGATGGTACATATATATGTTTTCACCATAGTGGGATGGATACTGTACTGTTGTACTATTTCTTCTAGTGAAAGTTTTTTGATCTTATCTTATAATGAAATACTTTTGATTTGAAGTAATGATGAGTCCAGAAGAGATCACATTAGATGAGTGTTCCAAGAGTATCAGAGTCTTCAGAGTCAGAACCTTGTCTTTAGAGCTGGAAGCAAAAGCTTATCTGAGAAACAAATCTTGACTTATGAGCTGGAAGCAAAAGCTTATTTGTGCTGGAAATTTTGACTTCTGAGCTAGAAGCAAAAACTTATATGAGAAACACACGGAGATCCTTTTCTAGCGAACATTCAACATTCATCAGAACTGTTGATATTTCTTTAGAAGCGGATGCAATTGTTTTTCTGAGACGTGCCTGCAATGATTATAATGATCTTTCTAGAATTAAATAAAATATTATATATACACACTTAAGAAACTATTAGAATACAAAATTGTTACATATAAAATATATGTATTGTTATCATAAAAACTAGAGATTATATGCATAATCAAATTTTGTTCTAACACCAAACTCTCTATTTTCCATTTAATTAATTAAATTAAAATGAAATCTTGTTATTTTAATTACTAAAATAATTCCTAATAATTCTAGCCTACTTCTACCAATCTCTAATTACTCCTACACTCTCATCTCGAGGTCACACACCCCATCATCCAAATTAATTTGATTATCACACATATTAATTAAAATAAAAATAAAGAAATTAAAATAATTACTTAAAACTGAGGTGTTACAACTCTCCCCCACTTAAAGAACTTTCTCCCTCGAAAATTACCTTAAGTAAATAGATTCAGATACAACTCCCTCATCTAGCTCTCAAGCTCCCAAGTCACGTTTTCACCATATGGTCCTTTCAAGCTACCCTCACCAAGGTAATCTCTTTACCTCGTAACTGCTTCACTTCCTGATCCTCTCCCGCACAGGTGATGCCTTAACAGTCAAGTTATCTCTTACCTAAACATCATCCATTTGGATCACATGAGACGAATGCAGAATATATCTCCTCAATTGAGACACATGAAACACATCATGAATATTATTAGCAAGCGATAACGGTAAAGAAATTTGGTAGGCCACTTCTCCCATCCTATGCAAAATGTGGTACGGGCCAATAAAATACGACGTGAGCTTTCGAGACTTAAAAGCTAGAACAACACCAGCTATCAGAGTAACTCGCCAAAACACGTAATCTCCCTCTTGGAACTTAAGTGTCTTCCACCTCTTATCATGGTAACTCTTCTCACGACTCTATAAATCTCTCATATTCTCTTGGATCACTTTGATCTTCTCCGTGGTCTGTTGGACAATCTCAGGTTCATTCACAACATCTTCTCCCAACTTATATCAATATTAAGGTGTTGTATACCTTTTACCTTACAATTCCTCAAATGGTGTCATTCCAATACTCGAGTGTCGCCCTCGGTTTTTTACCGTACCTCTCGTGTGAGAGATACACGAACTGACTCTTTTCCTTCTGCTTTTTGTGTTTTTGAAAATCAGAGAGTCGCCACCGACTTTTATTTTATCCAATTAAGGAAAGGTTTATAAAAGAAACAGAAAAAAGACCTTTAAGAAATTCTGGGTAAGGGGGTAGGTTATACAAAGGGAAGGTGTTAGCACCCTTTGTATCCATGGTTATCCATGGGCTCTTTAGTTTGCTTAGCTCACTTGTTTTGAATCACTTTTCTATTGCCTTGACATGCTTGTATGTGGTTTCAAATACTTTTGCAAATTGATTTTGTAATGATCCTTGTGCGGATATATACAAAGTGTTTTATCTTTCGAAAGATGTTTTGAAAAAAAGAACGTTAACTTCGTAATGATCCTTGTTTGGATATATACCAAGTATTGTCTTCCTTTGAAAGTTTTATTTTGAAAAACAATGATATATGAGACATTTGTTTGTTTTGATTTGAGCAAGCAAATTAGGAGGTCTACCCTAAGTTATAAGGTCTTTTCCTATTTCCTTTAGAAAATTCTCCTTTCACCGGATGTAAACGAAAGTTTGATTTTGCATTTGAAACAGTAGAATTTGATTTTTATTTTGAAAAGAGTAAAAGAGGGATTACCCTAAAAGGTGCAAGTGTGATGGTGTTTTGATTTCAGATATTTTATCTTTGAAGTTAGTGACCTAACGCTTCAATTTTTATCTTTGACATACACGCAATTTTATATGTACTGAAATTAAAATGCGGAAATGTAAAATGCGGAAAGTAAATCTACACTATTACATTGATTGTGCGGGAAATGTAAACTACGCTATTTACATGAATTTGACAACCTATACACTTGATCTAGGAATTTAAATTGCAAGAAAATAAAAGAAATATTTTTGGATTTTTTGATGATTGATTTTAATTAGAATTAATGCATGATTAATTTAATTAAAATGAGAAAAAGGTAGAAATAAAATTTAAACCTAAAAATTAAGTTTGAAATATGTTCAAAATGCTAGTTAATTAATTTTAAAATAAAACTATTTTTTTTTGGAATTTTTGAAATTATTAAGTTAATTAATACATAATTATGCAAATAATTATACAAATAATTAAAACTTAAAGAGAAAATTATCCTAAATATGTACAAAATTAGCTTATAATATATAAACTATATTTAATATAAAGAAAAAAATATTTTTTTTATGATTTTTTGATTAGTTGAAAATAATTAAAAAGTAAATATATAAATATATACTAATTAATTATACAAAATATTTCAATCTTTAAGAAAAATAAAATATTTTTATGAAAAAAAAATAATTAAGCATTTTATCAAATTAATGGTAAAAAGAAAATATTTTTTATGTTTTTGATTGGTTGATTTTAAATTAAATGCAAAAAAAAACTAAAACTATTAGTTAAATATGCAGGGGGTGTATTAAGTAAATCTGGAAAATAACTGATTTTAGTTCAAGAGATGCGTTTGGGCCAGAAACCAGGGGTGTGGACATCAATTCGTGCAAGGCCCAGTCTGATTCAATTTTAATTTTTTTCTGAATTTAAGTGAGTGGGGTCCTTGTTTTAAACCAGATCCAATCATGTTTTAACGTTTTGCCACGCAAGCCTTTGATATTTTGACCGGCCAATGGGAGAGAGGGAGGAAGCCACGTGTGCCAGTCAACCACGCCTGGGTCTGTTGACCGCTGGAATAGTAATTCCGGTCATCTTCTCCGGCTAGGGCATCCTTCAACTGCAAAAAATACGTTAGATAAACACCAAATGAAGACCCTACCCCCCTAAATCGAGGTCTGGGAATCCATTGGTGAGGTTAGTTTGGACTGAAAGTGCCTGGTTCAAGAGATTCAAAGAGGAACATGAACTCACGGTTGGCAATGGCAACCTATGTTCTGGACGTTAGAACTCTCATGCTAGGGTTCAAACTTGATCTAATGATCATTATAAACTCAACCATAACCATTCGACATGATAACAACGCATAAATAGAGAGTTTGAAATAAATGAAAGTTTACCAAATCGGAGAGTGAGAGAGCTCGAGTTTCAGGCCCTTATGAACTTGGCTATTGATCTAAACCTACTCAAACAAGTCCCAGGAGATGATTTACGGACTTAGTTTGCTTTGAAACTAGCTACAAATTCAAATACGAAATTTAAAGTTTCTTTGAATTTTCTTTGAAATATGAAGTGAGTTTATGCTATGCCTTTGCTATATTTCGTGTGTCTTACATTGATGAAGCATACCACTTCATTTATAAGCTAAGAAATGCTTAAAATCTAAGCCAAGAAGCATTGATTGCTTTGTTGAAACTTTGATTTTTAAATATTAAAAATCTTTGAATTGTTGACTAAAGCTTGCTCTTCTTCACTTATCTTGCTCTTAGCCTCCTTTGTACTTCCTCTTGTTGCAGAAAATAAGCTATCATGAAGACTCATGCAAGAGACAAAGCCTTGGATAAGAATCTTGCATCATTTCTTTTTCACTTTAACTTTAAATGTGATAAAATTAAATCAAAAAAGTAACAAAAATGCTATGGGCCTTGGCTTGGTCGTGGGAGGCCCTTCACATTATGGGGAACATGTTTGGATCATGAAAACTTGGCCCCTTTTGGAAAAAAAAACATTTTTGATCAATGTTGATTTCATGCATTTTCCCAAAAAATGGTCAACTTCAACAAGGCATAAATCCCTCAATTTATATCATATGAAGGAGTTCTTGTACTTTTTGGAAACCTCAAAGAGTCCTCTAACCAATGTCTTTGGTCTCATATCAAAATGATTTTCCATGCTCCTTGTGTGTCCTTTTGAAAAAAGTGACTTTTTGTTGACTTTGAAAATGACTTGTAATGTCTTGGTTCATATTTTTCAAATGGTGAATCTTATGACCATGGGACCAATTGCATTTGAAAGATAATTGAATTTACTTCAAAATGAGCTTTGGTTTGAATTTTTTGGATGAAGGATGAGAGAGTTATGACCAGTCAAAGTTCAGTTGACTTTTTAGGAGAAAACCCTAATTTTGAAACTTAGGGTTTTGTTGATTTTTGATCTTTCCTTGATGAATTATGATCCACCAATGATCAAATGATGCATCTTTTGACAAATATATGGATGTTGACAAAAAATTTCATTTTTGACTGTCTGTTGACTTTTTGGTCAAACGGGTCGTCTGTTGACTGTTTGAGCTGCTGACTGTGCGTCTGAGCGAGTTGAAGTTTGAAAATTTGTATGGTGGTACTTTGAGATATATGGAGGTCCATGAAATCCATTTGAGGTCTCAAAAACTTGTTCTCCTGAAAAAAACAAGAAACCCTAGTTAGGGACTGTTTGTGTAGGAGACAGTTAAGCGTACCTGATTTTTGTGCAGTGCTGAGTCTCTGCTAATCATGTGATATTCAGAAGACTTCTAGA
This sequence comes from Vicia villosa, assembly GCF_029867415.1. Classification (NCBI taxonomy): domain Eukaryota; kingdom Viridiplantae; phylum Streptophyta; class Magnoliopsida; order Fabales; family Fabaceae; genus Vicia; species Vicia villosa. The sequence goes on from NC_081182.1 coordinate 142,561,635, forward strand.
ACAAAAATCTTGGAATTTTTAAATGCAAAAGATTGATTTGATTGATGGTACAAAACACGGAGAATTGCACTGTCAGCGGGTTTGACTGTCAACTGGCTGTCCGGGTATTAATGTAGGAGTTAGAGTGAAAATTCAACAGTCAAAGTTAATTTTTTCTTTTTTTGTTGTTTTTTTGTTTTTGTTTTGTGTTAATGATGAAAATTTATTTACATGACTTGTTAGAAAAACACAGACGTAATAAATAAATACTATATACTGTATGCGAGCAAAATTACCGACAATAACCCTGAAAAACATTTAATGCACAGAAAAATAAATATTTAACTGGCAGAAAACACACAAAATATTATCTTAATAATTAAGCAACAGTACGACAAATAGTACGACATTTAATACTGACAGTACAAATATTACATACTATAATGAACAGTACGACGAGTAAACTGTACGTTATTTAAAAAATAAAAGATACGACAAACTTTAAGAATGACGATTAATAACTCATGCTACAAATAATAACATATAAATGATTGGGAGTGTAAACATCCCAGGTCCTCATTTTTCAGGACTATGCAGACAGAAGAAGGACATGATTACCACCACGACGGTGATGACCATAAGAAAACATGTTTCCGTCCGTTTCGCCATTTTGTCGGGGAAGAAGAGAGAATGAATATGAAGTAGAATTTTGAGAGATGAGTTAGAATTTGATGTGAGATTTTATGAAAAAATGAGAGGTATTTTGTAACAGCCCGAGCCTTCGGCGTTCCCGGCACTATTACCTCACGATCTTCTCTACCCCCTCACTAGTAGAGTTTTTGCCTTTCGTGGGAATCGAACCCTGTACCCTGGGGTTCAAGTACATGTTCATTCCATTCCCACTACCACTTGAGCTACTAGCTCAAGTGGTAGTGGGAATGGAATGAACATGTACTTGAACCCCAGGGTACAGGGTTCGATTCCCACGAAAGGCAAAAACTCTACTAGTGAGGGGGGTAGAGAAGATCGTGAGGTAATAGTGCCGGGAACGCCGAAGGCTCGGGCTGTTACATAAAAAGGCGCCTTTTTAATGTAACACCCCGATATCCGCTGCACGCATCAACCGTGTCGGCCAACCGAGCATGTTACCGGCTTAATCAATAATCCCCCCTAGGTCCGCTTATCGGCTGCCCAGGAAATATTGTTTTTGCCTCCCGCAGGAATCGAACCATGTACCTAGGGGTTAAGTACATATTCATAGCAATTCCTGCTACCAATTGACCATATAGCTCAAGTGGTAGCAGGAATTGCTATGAATATGTATTTAACCCCTAGGTACATGGTTCGATTCCTGCGGAAGGCAAAAACAATATTTCCTGGGCAGCCGATAAGCGGACCTAGGGGGGATTATTAATTAAGCCGGTAACATGCTCGGTTGGCCGACACGGTTGATGCGTGCAGCGGATATCGGGGTGTTACATTAAAAATTTATAGAATGAAAAGAAGGATAGAGACGTTGGGGAATGAAGTGATTCCGTACAAAAAAGGAAAAATTGAGTGGAAGTAGGATTTGAAAGAAAGTGTATGGTAGGGTTTGAAAAAAGAGATGTATAGAATAAAGTTAGGATTTGATTTGAAAAAAAGAGATTTGAAAAGAAAGAAAGAGATTTTGAAAATAATAGAATATAGTACAAAATTTAGTGGGAAACAATAATAATTTAATTGTTACCAGTACAGTCTGAAACTCCGGACTCTGTGCCTGCAAAATAAATTCTGTACCAATTGCGTCAGTACTATTTATCTGTAAATAAATCTCAAATAGATAGCGTGTGTGAAGTGATAAACAGTACTTGGCGTTTGCGTAAAAATAAATTCAACAGCGAACCAAAATACCGTATAAGAAAAATTCTAAAAACCAAGTATTCATAAACCAGGATATTTATGGAATAAAATCCAAGATTATATGAAACTCCCAATTTTTAGACAGAAGTCTGTTGCCTTCTTTTTGAAAAAGATGTGGGCAAATTTTGGGGTATAACAGTTGCCCCTATTCAATCTTCTTAAACCTGAAGAGATTGTTTGAAATCTGAAGGTAGAAGATGATTGAATATTTTAGATGCCCTGAAAATTTGCACTTACCTTGACCAGAAGTGATGCTGGAATTTGTCTTTGAATATTGTCTGAGAAATGTTGTTGGCAGATTGAAACATTACCTGAGATGGGCCTTCAGATGCCATCTGGAAAATGTATTTGATGGTTTGTTCACCAGAATGAATCCATTGATTATATCTTGATGAAGGATTTGAAAAACCTTTGCGTTGACTGTTTCGGAACCGTCCGTGATTATCGCTTTAATGTTAGAACAAGATTTGTTCTGATCAATATTCTTAGTTTTGATGATAACAAGGATATGAATTTTGTGTGAGATAATGTGGTACTCTAATACATTGCAATTTCCCTTTCAGGAAATATATAAAGAGTATGCACAAATCAGCGCTCAGAAGCTTTGTCTCAGAAGGTTCAGCATGCAACATCAGAACATGGTCTGGCAAGACATCAGAAGATGGTCAAGGCAGAATCAGAACATGGGTCTATGGAAGCATCAGAAGAACTTGAGATCAGAAGCAGAAGCACTGAAGTTCTCATGGTATCACGCTCAGAAGCACTTCAAGGTCAGAAGACAAGAAGATGCTATGCACCAAGCTGTTTGACTCTGATGATATTCAAACGTTGTATACACAAACATCAGATCAGAAGAAAGTACAGGTGGCAGGCTACGCTGACTGACAAAAGGAACGTTGGAAGCTATTAAAGGCAACGTCAGTAGACACAGCGTGAACAAGGCTCGAGGTAGTTGACAAAAGCGTGAAACATTGAATGCAATGCTGTACGGAATACGCAAAGCATTAAATGTTCCCAACGGTCATCTTCTCAAGTGCCTATAAATATGAAGTTCTGATGAGAAGCAAGGTGACCAATTCTGAACGAACTTATTCTGAAAAACTTGTTGAAACGCTGTTCAACTCAAAACTCAGAAACTTCATCTTCATCAAAGCTCACTGCATTGCTGTTGTAATATATTATTGAGATTAAGCTTAAACGTTAAGAGAAATATCACTGTTGTGATTATAGCTTTTCAGAAGCATTTGTAATACTCTTAGAATTGATTACATTAATTTGTAAGTAACTAGAGTGATCAAGTGTTGATTAGGATACTCTAGGAAGTCTTAGCTTGTGTCTAAGCAGTTGTAATTAGAGTGATCACGTGATGGTCAGGATACTCTAAGAATGTCTTAGCTTGTGTCTAAGCATTTGTTCCTAGAGTGATCAGGTTGTGATCAAGATACTCTAGAAGACTTAGTCGTGGGCTAAGTGGAAAACCATTGTAATCTGTTGCGATTAGTGGATTAAATCCTCAGGTGAGGTAAATCACTCCGTGGGGGTGGACTGGAGTAGTTTAGTTAACAACGAACCAGGATAAAAATAACTGTGCAAATTGTTTTTATCGTTCAAGTTTTTAATACTACACTTATTCAAACCCCCCCTTTCTAAGTGTTTTTCTATCCTTCATTTAAGTCTTGGAGGTTTGATCGTTACGGAACTGTCCAAAGTTTTTCCACTTTAGATTTTGAAAGTTGATCGTTGTGGAACCGTCTGAGGTATCAGCTTTAGATCTTTGATGGTAGATCGTTCTGGAACCTTCTGAGGTATCAGCTTTAGATCTTTGATGGTAGATCGTTCTGGAACCTTCTGAGGTATCAGCTTTAGATCTTTGATGGTAGATCGTTCTGGAACCTTCTGAGGTATCAGCTTTAGATCTTTGATGGTAGATCATGAAGGAACCGTCCGAGGTATCCACTTAGATCTGAAGGTAGATCATGAAGGAACCGTCCGAGGTATCAACTTAGATCTAAAGGTAGATCATGAAGGAACCGTCCAAGGTATCAACTTAGATCCGCTTTGCTTGTTTAGAATTAGAGCTCTTCAGAGTGAATCTTTGGTTTGATTATATCTGAGAGGAATGCTCGTGATTGAAGATAACTTGCTGAGGATATTCGTCCACCTGAAAAATCAAGTTAGTGATATGCAATGTCATGATGCATGTAATGTATATGTTGAGATTCTCAAACTAAATGGATCCGTGTATGTTATGTATGAGTTTCTCGAACTAAAGGAGAAATATGCATGTTATGTATGCGTTTGTCATGAAACATTATATGATGTGTATGAATATGCGTATGATGTATGATGTATGATGTATGATGTATGATGTCTTGAGCGTATCAAGCTTTTGGTTGGGAAAATAAATCCCGGCTAGCCATTTGGAAATGAAGGCATTGTGATTGCTGATGATTTTTGTCGTCTTGTTTGAGTACCCTCGGCTGGGGAACTTTCTTACGAACCAGAATGTTCTATTGAAGGATCTCGGACTACCGCTCGGGGATGAAAGGTAATTTAAAAGTTTTGACTTTGATGCCCTTTAAAGTGGGAATGAGGAAGATGCATAATCCTCCGATGCACTATTTGACCAAGTCCTGGTGTGGAGACCACACTCTCTGGGGATAGCAATCTGGAATAGCCCTGCTGGGGAATAAGATTTCTCGAATCTCATTGAGAAATTTGCTGAGAAAAGTATCTCTGTTGGTGATTTTTCTTCTGATGCTGGTTTCGGGATGATGCCCAAATGATTGGGACATTACCTGAATGCTATTCCTGTTTTTCCTGGTAAACATCAATCATATTCAAATGCACATGTTCATTCAAAATTATCATTGGGACGTTTACGTATTCAAAACAGAAAAAGTGAAAATGTTGATTTTGAGCATGATCTGCATTGTTTTTTGAAAAAGAGCCATGATAGGCTGATTAGTACAAGGAGACAAAAATCCTAGTAGTAGGAAATTGTCATAAAGTTTTGAAAAGTAGAGAAATAGCTATGTGAAAATAATCCAATCAAGTTTCAATTCTGCTATTGCCAATCTGTCTTCGAGCATCTCATTCCTCACTTGTTGGAAGAAAGTAATTGGACTGATCGGTGTCTTTGATGTGTTGAACTTTGAAGGTGAGTAGGCAGCTGAACGGAACATAGTTGTATGCTTTATTCCCTAACTTTTGCCTAGGCTGCCTTTTCAGGTTTTCAGCCTACCGGGATAATATTTATTTAGTCTCTAATTTTTGCCTGGATCGCCTTTTCAGGTTTTCAATCCACCGAGACGCTCATTTTTGCATAAGTTGCCCTTTCAGGTTTTCAACTTAGCGAGCTGTTCTTTAAGCGAAGTACTTTTTGACTATGTCCGCATTCACAGAGTGTGGGAAATCCTCGCCATCCATAGTGGTAAGCAACATGGCACCGCCGGAGAATATTTTCTTGATTACAAACGGTCCCTCATAAGTGGGAGTCCACTTGCCCCTGGAGTCACCTTGTGGTAGGATGATGCGTTTGACAACCAAACCACCGGTTTGGTATGCCTGACTCTTGACTTTCTTGTTGAAGGCTTTGATCATACGCTTTTGGTACAACTGACCATGACAAATAGCTGCGAGCCTCTTCTCATCAATCAAATTTATCTGGTCCAACCGCGTCTGAATCCAACCGTCTTCATCTAGATCGGCTTCTTTCATAATCCTTAGGGAAGGAATCTGAATTTCAATTGGAAGAACTGCCTCCATACCGTAGACTAAGGAGAATGGAGTTGCCCTTGTTGAAGTACGCGCAGATGTGCGATAACCATGAAGAGCAAAAGGTAACATCTCATGCCAGTCTTTGTAGGTTACTGTCATCTTTTGTATGATTTTCTTGATGTTCTTGTTGGCGGCTTCCACTGCGCCATTCATCTTTGGTCGATATGGAGAGGAATTATGATATTTGATCTTGAACTGTGTGCAGAGTTCAGTAATCATTCTGTTGTTTAAATTTGTGCCATTGTCTGTGATGATCCTTTCAGGGATGCCATACCGACAAATGAGATTGTGCTTGATAAACCGGGCCACAACATTCTTGGTGATAGAAGCAAATGAAGCTGCGTCTACCCATTTGGTAAAGTAATCGATAGCGACTAGGATAAAGCGATGTCCGTTGGAGGCAGTAGGCTTGATTTCTCCAATCATATCAATACCCCACATTGCAAAAGGCCAAGGAGCCGTCAGGACATTTAACGGGACCGGAGGTACATGTACTTTGTCGGCATATATCTGGCATTTGTGACAAGTTCTGAAGTGATGATGGCAGTCTGTCTCCATGGTAGACCAGTAATAACCTGCTCTTAAGATCTTTTTAGCCATTGTATGTCCACTTGAATGAGTACCAAAGGCACCATCGTGTATGTCTTCCATAATCTGTTCTGCTTCCTTCTTGTTTACACAACAAAGTAAAGTCGAGTCATGGTTGCATTTGTACAGGATTCCATTACTTAGAAAGAATTTGGCCGCAAATCTTCTTAGAAACTTTCTATCGTTAATGGACGCCCCTTCAGGATACTCCTGGGCTTTGAGATATCTTTTTACTTCATGGAACCATGGTTTTTCTTCCACTCCTTCGGTATCAATCTCATTGCAATAGGCTGGTTCATTGTGTCTACAAATGGTGATGATTGGCGCCTCATTGTCCCACCTGACTTTGAACATGGATGACATGGTAGCTAGAGCATCAGCTAGTTGATTTTCTTCGCGCGGGATGTGTTCAAAAGTGATTTCTTCAAAGTAAGGAATCAAACTCAGCACATATTCTTTGTATGGAATTAGATTCGGGTGCTTTGTGTCCCATTCCTCTTTGACTTGATAAATCACCAGGCGCCGAGTCTCCGTAGACCTCCAGGAACTTGATTCTTAGATCGATTGCAGCTTTGAGACCTAGAATACATGCTTCGTACTCGGCTATATTGTTAGTGCAGTTGAAGCATAATCTGGCAGTGAATGGTGTATAACCTCCTGCAGGAGAAATGATCACAGCTCCAATGCCATTGCCAAGTGCATTAGAAGCTCCATCAAAAACCATAGTCCATCGGGATCCTGGCTCAGGTCCTTCTTCCGATCCTGGTTGTTTGTAGTCATTGACTATCATAATGTCTTCATCTGGGAAGTCAAAGTTCAATGCTTGATAATCATCCACTGCTTGATGAGCCAGATGATCAGCTACCACACTTCCTTTGATTGCTTTTTGTGAAGTGTACTGGATGTCATATTCTGTTAAGATCATTTGCCATCTTGCAATTCTTCTAGAGAGAGCAGGTTTTTCGAACACGTACTTGATAGGATCCATTTTGGAGATCAAGAAAGTGGTGTGATTTAGCATATATTGTCTTAGTCGGCGAGCCGCCCATGCTAAGGCACAACACGTTTTCTCGAGCAGTGAGTATCTTGTTTCACAATCGGTAAACTTTTTGCTAAGATAGTAGATTCCATGCTCCTTTCGACCGGACTCGTCATGTTGCCCCAGTACACACCCCATTGAATCTTCTAACACAGTTAGGTACATTATCAGAGGTCTTCCTTCCACAGGTGGTAACAAGATTGGCAGTTTTTGGAGATACTCTTTGATCTTATCAAAGGCTAACTGGCATTTGTCATTCCATCTTTCTACTTGATCTTTCTTCAACAGTTTGAAGATCGGCACACAAGTAGTAGTCATATGGGCAATAAATCTGGCGATGTAATTCAGACGTCCCAAGAATCCTCTGACTTGTTTCTCGGTACGGGGTATGGGCATTTCTTGAATGGCTTTGACCTTGGCAGGATCAACTTCAATACCTTTGCTGCTGACGATGAAACCTAAGAGTTTACCGGATCTTACTCCAAAGGTACACTTGTTCGGATTCAGTCGCAACCTGTACTTCTTGAGTCTGTCAAACAGCTTGTGCAGATGACCCAGATGTTCTTCTTCGGTGTTGTACTTTGCAATCATATCATCGACATAAACCTCTATCTCCTGATGAATCATATCATGGAACAGAGCTACCATTGCACGCTGATATGTTGCTCCTGCATTCTTTAAACCAAAGGGCATTACTTTGTAACAAAAGGTTCCCCAGGGTGTTGTGAAAGTTGTTTTTTCCATGTCTTCGGGTGCCATCTTGATTTGATTGTACCCTGAGAATCCATCCATGAAGGAGAATACCTTGCATTGTGCGGTATTATCAACCAGTACATCGATGTGAGGTAAAGGGAAATCATCTTTGGGGCTTGCCTGATTCAGATCTCTGTAGTCTACACATATTCTGACTTTCCCGTCCTTTTTAGGCACAGGCACTATGTTAGCTATCCAAGGAGGATAACTCACAACTTTCAGAAAGCCAGCATTGAATTGCTTCTCGACCTCGTCTTTGATCTTCTTTGACATATCGGGCCTATTCCTCCGCAGTTTCTGCTTGACTGGAGTGCTACCTTCTCTGATTGGCAGGAGATGAACCACAATGTCCGTGTTAAGGCCAGGCATATCTTCATAGGACCAGGCGAATATCTCAACGTAGTCTTGTAACATTTGAATCAGTCTTTGCTTGACACTGTCTTCTAGATCAGCCCCTATCTTGACTTCTTTCTTTTCTTCGTCATTGCCCAAGTTGATAACCTCAATTGGTTCTTCATGCGGCTGTATAGTCTTTTCCTCTTGTTCTAACAGCCTTGCAAGTTCTCTTGGCACTTCACAATCTTCCTCACTTTCGTCCTCAGTTTGGTAGATCGGATTTTCAAAGTCATGACTGGCAATAGCAGAATCGTTATCAACAGGATCCAGAGTGAATGTGAATCTGCATTTATTTATGTGGGTGTGTGTAAGAACACATAGCTATTTGAAAAATGAATAAAGCAAAGAAAGAAAAAGGATCACAAAATTTGAATATGCAAACGTCCCATGATTTTATTGAATGAACATGATCATGATATGAGAAACCCTTATAAAAAGGACCAGTGTGCTTCGGGCAAGGCACACGGCTTTCAGGCTCATGGTTCGATAGTACAGGAACCATTTTTATCTTTGAACAATATAAACAGCGAAAACAGGAAATTGCATTTACTCCTGATCAAAGGAGATCACATCCTCAGCTTCCCAGTTGTTCAATCCATTGTTGTGAGCAGGGAGTATCCAGCTGCTCCAGTTGCAGCTGTCTTCTTCGTCTTCCACAACATTGATTTCTTTGGTGGGGAAATGAGCTGTTGATCCTTCAGGATAAGCAAGATACTCTGCTAGATACAAGAGCCCAGGCTGAGATATCTCTGTTGGCTGAGCGAGATACCCGATAAGATCATCCCATCCAGTTGGAATGATGTCTTCAAGAGAGACTTGTGCATCCTGGGGAAAAGGGTATTGTGTCAAGAAATCATTCTCATTATCTGGTGTATCCTCAACTTCTTCAAGAGCGTCAGGGTTTGTGAATGTCGTATGTTCTTCGAAATGGTTGTCCCATCCAGTTGGGGTGATGTCTTCAATGGCAATCTGCGAGCTTAGGGGAGCAGAATACTTCACCATAAAGTCATACTTGCCACTTGGTTCTCCTAGTGTATCCCAAACTTCTTTTGGACTAGGTGGACCTTGGTATTGCTCAGTGATGGAACTTGTGAAACTTTTGCTATCTTCAAACTGATCACCCCATCCGGTTGGGGTAATGTCTTCCATAGCAATAAAAGAACTCTGAGGTGCAGTATACTTTACTAGAAAATCATACCCGCCGCTTGGTTCTCCCAAAGTATCCCAAACTTCCATGGAAACAGGTGGAACCTCATTTGGATATGGCTGAATGATATGGTTTAAGAACACTCCTTCGTCTTCAATAGCGTTTACTCCTTGGCTGACGAAGTGTGACATTAATCCTCCAGAATGAGGACTTTGATTGTTCTTTTGATTCCCATTAGCATAGCCCAGGCCTAGCTTATCGGACTTGTAAGGTACATCGAGGAGCTGTCCCCATACTGTGCAACCACCTTTTTCGATCACAGCTTCGGCATCTTTGAGAGAAGCCATGGTTGTAGTTATTTTTGTAGCAGGAGTAGCGGAAATATGTTTGGTAGTAGAGACATCTGGAGAGATCACCTCAAAAGATTGGCAGGGAGTTTCGATGAATTCATCATCCAACTCAACATACCTGGAGTTGCTCAGGTGGCTAACCACATATTCCTCTTCGCCGTAAACTGTGACAATCTTTCCTTTTACTGGATATTTCAACTTCTGATGTAGGCCGTAGAAGTTACAGCATTTGCCCCATGTATCCAAGGGCGTCCTAGTAAACAGGAATATGCTGGGTGAATTTCCATTACGTAAAAGGTAGAATCAAAGATCTGAGAGCCCACTCGGATTGGGAGCTTCACCTTTCCGTACACTGTTCTTGTTGACCCGTCGAAGGCTCTCACCACAACATCGCTTAGTTGTAACACAATTCCTTCAAAGTCAAGCTTTTCCAGTACTGCTTTTGGTAACACGTTCAAAGAGGAACCGTTATCTACCAGTACATGAGATAGAGTGGTGCCATTACATTCAATAGAGATGTGTAGGGCTTTATTGTGATTTTTTCCAGCAGGGGTTAGATCAACATCAGAGAAACCGAGACCATTATTCACGGTTAGATTGGCAACACAATTTTCAAATTGATCGACTGAAATCTCTTGTGGCACATGTGCAGCTTTCAGGAACTTCATCAGGGCTTTGGCATGAGCTTCGGAATATTTTAGCAGAGACAACATTGAGATTTTTGAAGCAGTGTGCCCCAGCTGTTCGACAATATTGTAATCACTCTTGCAGATGATTTTCAATATTTCCTCCATTTCTTGCTTTGACGGATCTTCAACAGTGACTTCCACTGGTGCTTGAACTGGTTCAACTAGTGGCTCTTTGCCTCGAGCGTTGATACCTTGATTAGGAACTGGGACCTAGACTGGATTAGTAGCAACATTTGGAGAAATTTCTGGTGAAAAGATCCTTCCACTTCTCGTAATCTTGCTAGTACCCACAATATTATCAACAGTTGGAGTAGTGAAATTCACGACCTCTTCAGTCAAGGTATCTTGCTTAACTCCATGGACATAAACATTAGTGTCATAACTCCACGGGACAGCTTTGTCTGAGGAATATGGAAATGGAGTCGGACCGGTAATGATGACAGATGCCACTTTGGGTGCAGCAGAAATTTTGAAAGGAGTTTTGGTAGGGATTTTCAATGGTATGTTGGAAACCACTGAGACATCCTCTATTCTCATCCCATTTGAAAAGACTTCACATAAATCATCCATAGAAGGGAGCCTCTCAAACATAATGATACGGCGATCCATCCACTTTTGAATTCCCATTCTCAGATTTTCACAACCATTGGGTAGGTGTGCGCAATAAAAGCAATCAGGGTCACAACCTGGAAAGTAACCAGCTTGGATTAGCTTTCTATTGACTTCAAGGAGCGGAGTTGACAATTCTCTCACATCATAGATGTAAACAGTGTCTATGATTGCGTTAACAGTTTTGTCGTGCTTCGGCATAGGAGCAGTAATGACATTTGGAGTCTCTGGAGGATCGTACTCAATTTCCCCAGCATCTATCATGTCTTGTATTTTATTTTTCAGGGCCCAACAGTGATTTGCGTCATGTCCTAGACAATTAGAGTGATACGCACATGTTGCATCAGGGCGATAACTTGGAGAGGAAGTGTTGACATTCTTTGGAGGATCTTTTAATGTGATCAGATCTGCTTTTAACAAATGCTGCAATGCTTGAGAGATTGGCATATTGATTCTGGTGAAATTTCTTCTTGGTGCATCTGGTCGACGCGTATATTTTGGCGGTTGATCTTTTTGAGGTGCAGATGCGGAGATCAGAACTGCCCCTACAGATTGGTGATGCTCATTTTTGCAACCTTTCTAACTATGCATTGTATTGACTTCATTTCTCCCACTGATGGGCCTCTTTGTAGTACCAGAGGAGGAGCCTATTTGAATTTTTCCATTTTGAATACCGCTTTCGACACGCTCTCTAGTCAATATCAGGTCAGTGAAACCTGATGATGAGCTTCCCAGCAAATGACTATAGAAAGGGCCAGTTAAAGTGCCCATGAACATGTCGACCAGCTCACGATCAGATAAGGGTGGTTGTACCCTTCCAGCCAAATCTCTCCACTTTTGTGCATACCCTTTGAAACTTTCTTTTGGTGCCATAGACATGCCCCTTAGTTGAGTACGGGATGGTGCAAGGTCAGCGTTGTATTGATACTGCTTGTAGAAAGCAGCAGCTAAATCTTCCCAGGTATGAACTTTTGTACTTTCCAGTTGGTAGTACCACTCGAGTTGTGTACCCGACAGACTTTCTTGGAAGAAGTGAATCCACAATTTGTTATCTGCTGTATGAGGTAGTATCTTCCTTACATAGGACTTCAGATGTAGTTTTGGGCAAGAAACTCCATCATATTTTGCAAAGACAGGAACTTTGAACTTTGGAGGGATAACAATATCTGAGACGAGTCCCAAATCATTGAAATCTAAACCAGGTATTTTTTGTATCTCCATAACTTTCATGCGTTCTTCCAACTGCTGGTATTTGTCATCATCCTGTTCGTCTCCAGAATGAAAATCTTCTTCATTAGAAGAGAGAGAGGGTTTGGCAGAACCCTGGTTGCTATGATTGTCTCCTTGTTCACCATCACCGACTATTTCAAGGATTGGTGGTTTTTTGGACTTTTTGACTGGGATTTTGATCTTCCTTTTCAGGTGACTCAAGCCTACAGATCCTTTGGGCTTCTTTTTCTTCTTGGTTATCAGGGCTTTTAGTTCTTGTTGCCCCTTTGCTAGTTCCAGAATTACTACCTGAACTTGGGCGTTCTGTGCTTCGAGATTCTTGATGCTTGTTTCGGATTCCATCTCCTCTAACTGAAATAAACAGCGAGGAGATGAGAAACCCATCATGTGAACCTGTTATGCAATGTTTATGAATGAAATGTATATGCAATGTTTATGAATGAAATGTATATGCAATGAAATGTATATGCAATCTTTTCAATGATCTTAGAATTTAGATTTGTTAAAACAAAAGAAAAACAAACATTTGTTAGTCAAACAATTATTTCTTTTTTCTTTTTCTTCTTTTTTTTCTTTGCCTCTTTCGGACTTACAAAATAGAAAATAAAGAAAATGAAGGATCCCTCAGGTCTCCCATGGACGCTTTCTCTTTGCACCCAGGAATGTGTTGATCAGCTGTTCTTCTTGGAGTTGTCCGGTGAGCTCCAATACTTTCCTCTCATAGTCTTGACAGTGTGCTTTGAAGGTGTCTCTTTCCTCTTTTAGCTGAACCCAAGATTTCTGCAACTCTTCCAGGTCAGTTGGCATATCCGGATGTAGAATAACTCGAGGTTCGTCTCCTTCAACTTCTGGCTCAATAGTCACAGGTAGAATAGCGGGATATGGCATGATGAACTTCTGAGCATGAGTACGCACCCATCTGAGGTAAGGTTCCATAGGAATAGAATTCCATTGCCCTAAAGTTTTATTTTCTATTCTATAGACACTGCCCCACGCATGTATAAACCTTCGTCGATGTCTGTGGGAATCATCCTCGTAATCAAACACAATGCCACGGATAATCATGTCATGAGGACCGTTTCTCCGTGCATATCCGAATTGGCGCAAAGCTAAAGAGGGGTTGCAAGTGATGCCTCCTTTGATGCCAAGGAGTGGCACATTAGGGTATTCTCCACAATGGTCAATGATAGTAATGTCTCTTTGAAAGAAGTTGTTCCACCGGATATCTGAATGAGACAAAGACATAATCCTGCGAGACCATTGCATCCTTTGTTCATTTCTCAAAACTGATCGGGGAAGGTGTAATGTAAACTATCTAGCCAGTAGTGGTACACAGCACATAAGAGTTCCTCGTTTCTTCATGGTACGAGTGTGTAGAGAATGTAGAATGTCTCCCAGCAAGGTTGGTACCGGGTTACGGGTTAAGAAAAGGTTGATAATGTGCACACTTATGAACTGGTCGGGATTAGGGAATAAAACCAACCCATAGATCAAAAGAGCCACAACCTCCTCAAAAGCTGGGTAACTTTTGTTTTTTAGTAGTAATCGAGCCTTTTCCATTAAGAATTTAGCAAGCAAACCCTTGATTCCACTCTTTGTTTCCCAATTGGACTCGATTTCTGACTTTCGCAAATGTAAGGCAGCAGCGATGATTTCAGGTTTTGGAATCCTTTCTAAACCAGTGAAAGGTAATTGATCTCGAACAGGTAATCCAATTAGTTCAGAAAACTCTTCCAAGGTGGGTACTAACTGGTAATCAGGAAATGTAAAACAATGATGTTCGGGATCAAAGAACTGGAACAGGACTCGTATCATGTCTTCTTCAAATTTTGAGGTAACCAAATGGAGTAGGTGACCGTGCTTTTCGGTGAATTGAGCATTCCTGGGAAATTCTGATATTAAGTCTTTTAGTTCAGATGGTACTGTTGAAATGTTGATCCGGATATAATCTCTGGTAGCGGGAGCCATTACCTGCAATAACAGAACAAAGGTAAACTCTTTGATCCTTGAAATGATTAGTGAAAAATGATATGCTTATGATGCTTATGATGTCATGATGTCAAACATGTGGCAAACACAAACAAATCAAACAATAGCCTTAGGTTCAAAGGCTTGCATGAAGTTAATAGGTGATACCCTCCCCACTGAAGTTGAGTTGGTTAAAACCTGTCCTAGAATAGTATTCGGGTTCTATGATTCTTGGAGACAACATCTCAATACGGCGCTCGGACGGCCGATCAAAATATTCCTCGAGGATAACTAACTTCGATCAATTTCAAAGCTAGCCACTTAATAGGCCACAAGTCAAGTTCAACTAAAGGTTCTAAGACAAATTAGTGTTTAATGACATTTCGGAAGCCTAACATACTCCTTGATCGTTTTCAAGGGACATCAGTATAAACCAAAGTGTCGCACTAACGGTGACTACCAGATCAACCGTATCGGTACATGCCGTACAGTTTCCTTGGTCTATTGTCACATACTTAAGGTATCTCGAGATTCGGGTTAGAATCTTTCACACAAGCAAAATACCCAAACAAACCTGTGAAAAATAGAGCAATCAAGTCAAGCAATTGAAAACATCGAAGTGATCTAAACTCTAAAGGTAACCCCTTTTGAAAACATTTTGTTTTTAGAAAATCCCCAGCAGAGTCGCCCTCGGTTTTTTACCGTACCTCTCGTGTGAGAGATACACGAACTGACTCTTTTCCTTCTGCTTTTTGTGTTTTTGAAAATCAGAGAGTCGCCACCGACTTTTATTTTATCCAATTAAGGAAAGGTTTATAAAAGAAACAGAAAAAAGACCTTTAAGAAATTCTGGGTAAGGGGGTAGGTTATACAAAGGGAAGGTGTTAGCACCCTTTGTATCCATGGTTATCCATGGGCTCTTTAATTTGCTTAGCTCACTTGTTTTGAATCAATTTTCTATTGCCTTGACATGCTTGTATGTGGTTTCAAATACTTTTGCAAATTGATTTTGTAATGATCCTTGTGCGGATATATACAAAGTGTTTTATCTTTCGAAAGATGTTTTGAAAAAAAGAACGTTAACTTCGTAATGATCCTTGTTTGGATATATACCAAGTATTGTCTTCCTTTGAAAGTTTTATTTTGAAAAACAATGATATATGAGACATTTGTTTGTTTTGATTTGAGCAAGCAAATTAGGAGGTCTACCCTAAGTTATAAGGTCTTTTCCTATTTCCTTTAGAAAATTCTCCTTTCACCGGATGTAAACGAAAGTTCGATTTTGCATTTGAAACAGTAGAATTTGATTTTGATTTTGAAAAGAGTAAAAGAGGGATTACCCTAAGAGGTGCAAGTGTGATGGTGTTTTGATTTCAGATATTTTATCTTTGAAGTTAGTGACCTAACGCTTCAATTTTTATCTTTGACATACACGCAATTTTATATGTACTGAAATTAAAATGCGGAAATGTAAAATGCGGAAAGTAAATATACGCTATTACATCGATTGTGTGGGAAATGTAAACTACACTATTTACATGAATTTGACAACCTATACACTTGATCTAGGAATTTAAATTGCAAGAAAATAAAAGAAATATTTTTGGATTTTTTGATGATTGATTTTAATTAGAATTAATGCATGATTAATTTAATTAAAATGAGAAAAAGGTAGAAATAAAATTTAAACCTAAAAATTAAGTTTGAAATATGTTCAAAATGCTAGTTAATTAATTTTAAAATAAAACTAATTTTTTTTGGAATTTTTGAAATTATTAAGTTAATTAATACATAATTATGCAAATAATTATACAAATAATTAAAACTTAAAGAGAAAATTATCCTAAATATGTACAAAATTAGCTTATAATATATAAACTATATTTAATATGAAGAATTTTTTTTTTTTATGATTTTTTGATTAGTTGAAAATAATTAAAAAGTAAATATATAAATATATACTAATTAATTATACAAAATATTTCAATCTTTAAGAAAAATAAAATATTTTTATGAAAAAAAAATAATTAAGCATTTTATCAAATTAATGGTAAAAAGAAAATATTTTTTATGTTTTTGATTGGTTGATTTTAAATTAAATGCAAAAAAAAACTAAAATTATTAGTTAAATATGCAGGGGGTGTATTAAGTAAATCTGGAAAAGAACTGATTTTAGTTCAAGAGATGCGTTTGGGCCAGAAACCAGGGGTGTGGACATCAATTCGTGCAAGGCCCAGTCTGATTCAATTTTTATTTTTTTCTGAATTTAAGTGAGTGGGGTCCATGTTTTAAACCAGAGCTAATAATGTTTTAACGTTTTGCCACACAAGCCTTTGATATTTTGACCGGCCAATGGGAGAGAGGGAGGAAGCCACGCGTGCCAGTCAACCACGCCTGGGTCTGTTGACCGCCGGAATAGTGATTCCGGTCATCTTCTCCGGCTAGGGCATCCTTCAACTGCAAAAAATACGTTAGATAAACACCAAATGAAGACCCTACCCCCTAAATCGAGGTCTGGGAATCCATTGGTGAGGTTAGTTTGGACCGAAAGTGCCTGGTTCAAGAGATTCGAAGAGGAACATGAACTCATGGTTGGCAATGGCAACCTATGTTCTGGATGTTAGAACTCTCATGCTAGGATTCAAACCTGATCTAATGATCATTATAAACTCAACCATAACCATTAGACATGATAACAACGCATAAATAGAGAGTTTGAAATCAATGAAAGTTTACCAAATCGGAGAGTGAGAAAGCTCGAGTTTCAGGCCCTTATGAACTTGGCTATTGATCTAAACCTACTCAAACAAGTCCCAGGAGATGATTTACGGACTTAGTTTGCTTTGAAACTAGCTACAAATTCAAATACGAAATTTAAAGTTTCTTTGAATTTTCTTTGAAATATGAAGTGAGTTTATGCTATGCCTTTGCTATATTTCGTGTGTCTTACATTGATGAAGCATACCACTTCATTTATAAGCTAAGAAGTGCTTAAAATCTAAGCTAAGAAGCATTGATTGCTTTGTTGAAACTTTGATTTTTAAATATTAAAAATCTTTGAATTGTTGACTAAAGCTTGCTCTTCTTCACTTCTCTTGCTCTTAGCCTCCTTTGTACTTCCTCTTGTTGCAGAAAATAAGCTATCTTGATGACTCATGCAAGAGACAAAGCCTTGGATAAGAATCTTGCATCATTTCTTTTTCACTTTAACTTTAAATGTGATAAAATTAAATCAAAAAAGAATCAAAAATGCTATGGGCCTTGGATTGGTCGTGGGAGGCCCTTCACATTATGGGGAACATGTTTGGATCATGAAAACTTGGCCCCTTTTGAAAAAAAAAACATTTTTGATCAATGTTGATTTCATGCATTTTCCCAAAAAATGGTCAACTTCAACAAGGCATAAATCCCTCAATTTTTATCATATGAAGGAGTTCTTGTACTTATTGGAAACCTCAAAGAGTCCTCTAACCAATGTCTTTGGTCTCATATCAAAATGATTTTCCATGCTCTTTGTGTGTCCTTTTGAAAAAAGTGACTTTTTGTTGACTTTGAAAATGACCTGTAATGTCTTGGTTCATATTTTTCAAATGGTGAATCTAATGACCATGGGACCAATTGCATTTGAAAGATAATTGAATTTCCTTCAAAATGAGCTTTGGTTTGAATTTTTTGGATGAAGGATGAGAGAGTTATGACCAGTCAAAGTTCAGTTGACTTTTTAGGAGAATTGAATTTCCTTCAAAATGAGCTTTGTTTTGTTGATTTTTGATCTTTCCTTGATGAATTATGATCCACCAATGATCAAATGATGCATATTTTGACAAATATATGGATGTTGACAAAAAATTTCATTTTTGACTGTCTGTTGACTTTTTGGTCAAACGGGTCGTCTGTTGACTGTTTGAGCTGCTGACTGTGCGTCTGAGCGAGTTGAAGTTTGAAAATTTGTATGGTGGTACTTTGAGATATATGGAGGTCCATGAAATCCATTTGAGGTCTCAAAAACTTGTTCTCCTGAAAAAAACAAGAAACCCTAGTTAGGGACTGTTTGTGTAGGAGACAGTTAAGCGTACTTGATTTTTGTGCAGTGCTGAGTCTCTGCTAATCATGTGATATTCAGAAGACTTCTAGAACTAAAATCTTGGAATTTTGAAATGCAAAAGATTGATTTGATTGATGGTACAAAACACGGAGAATTGCACTGTCAGCGGGTTTGACTGTGAACTGGCTGTCCGGGTATTAATGTAGCAGTTAGAGTGAAAATTCAACAGTCAAAGTTAATTTTTTCTTTTTTTGTTGTTTTTTTGTTTTTGTTTTGTGTTAATGATGAAAATTTATTTACATGACTTGTTAGAAAAACACAGACGTAATAAATAAATACTATATACTGTATGCGAGCAAAATTACCGACAATAACCCTGAAAAACATTTAATGCACAGAAAATAAATATTTAACTGGCAGAAAACACACAAAATATTATCTTAATAATTAAGCAACAGTACGACAAATAGTACGACATTTAATACTGACAGTACAAATATTACATACTATAATGAACAGTACGATGAGTAAACGGTACGTTATTTAAAAAATAAAAGATACGACAAACTTTAAGAATGACGATTAATAACCCATGCTACAAATAATAACATATAAATGATTGGGAGTGTAAACATCCCAGGTCCGCATTTTTCAGGACTATGCAGACAGAAGAAGGACATGATTACCACCACGACGGTGATGACCATAAGAAAACATGTTTCCGTCCGTTTCGCCATTTTGCCGGGGAAGAAGAGAGAATGAATATGAAGTAGAATTTTGAGAGATGAGTTAGAATTTGATGTAAGATTTTATGAAAAAATGAGAGGTATTTATAGAATGAAAAGAAGGATAGACACGTTGGGGAATGAAGTGATTCCGTACAAAAAAGGAAAATTTGAGTGGAAGTAGGATTTGAAAGAAAGTGTATGGTAGGGTTTGAAAAAAGAGATGTATAGAATAAAGTTAGGATTTGATTTGAAAAAAAGAGATTTGAAAAGAAAGAAAGAGATTTTGAAAATAATAGAATATAGTACAAAATTTAGTGGGAAACAATAATAATTTAATTGTTACCAGTACAGTCTGAAACTCCGGACTCTGTGCCTGCAAAATAAATTATGTACCAATTGCGTCAGTACTATTTATCTGTAAATAAATCTCAAATAGATAGCGTGTGTGAAGTGATAAACAGTACTTGGCGTTTGCGTAAAAATAAATTCAACAGCGAACCAAAATACCGTATAAGAAAAATTCTAAAAACCAAGTATTCATAAACCAGGATATTTATGGAATAAAATCCAAGATTATATGAAACTCCCAATTTTTAGACAGAAGTCTGTTGCCTTCTTTTTGAAAAAGATGTGGGCAAATTTTGGGGTATAACATCGAGTAAAAACTATTATTTTAGGTAAACTCAATCAACAACAAAAACTATCTCAAGCACCTCCTTGTTATAGCACACAAGCCTTTATTAACTCCTTTAAGGATTGGATAGTGCTCTTAGTCTGACCACCTGTCTGCAGATGATAAGCAGGACTCAAATGCAGCTTCGCACTCAAAGCCTTCTGCAAACCCTCCTAGAACCTTGATGTAAACCTAGGATCTTTGTGATATCAAATACTAGATGGAATCCCATGCAAACTGACAATGTTTTCAATATACTACTTTGTTAGCTTCTCCAATGGATAGTTAAGTCGAATCAGAATGAAATGAGTCGATTTGGTTAACCTATCCACCACTATCCAAATATTATCGCAACTCTTCACTGTCCATGGAAAACCAGAAACAAAGTCCATCGAAATGTTGCCCGACTTCCACTCAAGAATAGACAACGGCTGCATCAAACCCAACAACTTCAGATGCTCAACTTTTGACTTTTGCCAAGTCAAACAAGCATAAGCAAACTGAGCTACTTCTTTCTTTATTCTTGGCTACCAAAACATCTCCTTCAAGTATTGATACATCTTTATAGCACCGGGATAAATACTCAGTCTACCTCTATGTTGTCGCTACCGCGAAAATCAACAGAGTCTCCACTAACATATTTATCCTGAAAAGGAAGGGAATACCAACAAACCATAAAACAAGGAGCAATGGTCTCACGACCTGAGAAATGGGTAAGGGAGTCGGTTGTGCGAGGGGAAGGTGTTAGCACCCCTCGCACCCATCATACTCAATGGGATCCATGCTTATGGTCTAATCTATGGTTGTGTAACAAATCTACGCCTAAACTGAACTAGTATGCATGCAAAATGTAGGGAAAAAAATAGTTATACTCACACGGGCCCTATCCCGCTGCCTAGGTATTCTTTTAGAGGAATTAGAGATACCGTAGCTCGGCTAACCAATTTCTATTTGTTTTGTGTTTTTTAGGTGAATGAATTACATTCGCACTCCGCTGCTCGACCTTTGGAGTCTTACGCTTGGGAATGGAGCGGAAATAACAAGCTCTTAAGAAAAGAAAATCAAAGAGTATGGTTTGTGTTTTAAAGAATGCATGAGGAAAACCTAAGCTAAGGGGGGAAGCTTGTTACCTATGTTATCATACAAAGGGTGAAAGTCTATACTAAACTAGCAACCTACGGGGAAAAAAGCGATAGAAAACAAGAATATCAAACAAACGAGCTCGGCTCGTGCACACACACCTACAGGCGCAGGCCATGTAGTAGAAAAGTGGTCCCGCCATAGCCAAAGGGAGCGTATCACCTGAGTCAACCAAGCATTAGACCAAGGAGTTGTGAATCTTTAACCGCGACATTATATTACCGGGGCAAAGAGGAGCAGAGGCAAATCGGTGCGTGCTTACACCGAGCGTCAACGTTGGTCAACGTGAACTAAGAAACGTGGAGGTCCGATTGCATGGACCCGCTTCACTTTACCCATTGGGCCTTCGACTCGACGATCTTGGGGACTGAAATTTGCGGGGGTTGATTGCGAACCCTCTCCGCTTGCCTTCTCGAGGACTTACAATGGCCTTGTTAGGACTTCCTGCAAGCACACATGTAAACACACCGACAAAAACAGAATCTCTAGCACATGCCTCAGAGGATTTCCAGATGCAATGAATGCCTAAGTCCTACTTCTCATGTTAAGAATGGTGTAAAATAATATAATAAGGGAAAAGATAAAATGAAACGAGATCAATACCAAACGAATTATGATCCGTAAACAGCAGCAAATAACAAAAGAAAACCAGAGATTCCGCGAGCGAGCTGGCATAAGCAACAACAAACAATCAGCACTCCGATTAACCGCATAAGCAAACCAAGGTCGGTGTGGTGAAAATAAATCATCCACCGACATGTGCGTCGAGCACAAATGTGCTATACACTTGCAAGGGGACACGAAATCCAAACAATACAGATATAAAGCAAAAAGCGTGTCTCCTGAATGAGAACGGGAATCAAGAACAATGACACCGTGTCCCGCAAATAAAGCGGAACACGACAGAGTAAGATTGGATCGGAGGAAGCCTTCGGGATGCCTTGCATACTAGCACACACGTTAGAGATAACAAGAAACCGCAATCGGAATTGCGTTATTGTATTACAAAGTCAACCAAAACAGAAAATAAAATGCACCATCAGCTCTGAAAATATTAATTCATATGGAAAACATTATTTGCATGCTCAAAAAATCTAAGCGGATCAAAAGATACGACATTTTAAAACAAGGCCGACACGACGTGCGCGTAAGTGAAGATCCGGGAAAAACTAAGAAGCATTGCATATCAGAATATTTCTAGCAACTCTCGAGCACTTATTAGCATACAAAAACACCATGCTATCACTTAGAAGCAATAAACAAGCAATACTACAAAGTTCATGTCAATAATGCATCAAAATGATATGCTTCATGAGTTGAAAATAGGCAAAATGCAACAACTTACAACCTCTTCAGAAATTCTACATAATTTTGTCTTCAAAACTTCAATAAACATTACTCACACACAGGAGCATGGCTCATGGGGATTGGCTCAAAGTAGCACACAAAATGCAAGACATGGAAACATGGTTTCAAGCGAGCACAAAAGCAACAAATCTCCACAAAATTATGCATCAAAACTCATGTTTATGGCAATCCCTCAATTTAAGAATCAACACCAAATTTAACAACAAAACAAGTAGCAACAATGTTCTTTCTTCACGGTTTTGCCAATTTTCATAAGAAAACAACAACACAAGTTCATGGCAACAATGTTTATTTCAAAGATTCAACACCTATACCATTTAAACAACACAACAAACAACACAAAATTGCCAAAAATATGCCACACTCATGGATAAAAACTAGTATCAAGAAACAAAATCCACAATTACATCAATGATGCTAATTCAAACTAGTAGGAAAAAAACTTTCAACCAATTCCACATTTTCTCATTGTCAACCAATTAAGACTTCCAACAATTATTACCAAGCCTTATCAAGTGTTTTTTCATTAACAAGATCGATTCCAACATTCCAAAATTCACGTAAACATGGCATGAATTAATCTACCAGCATTATACTCTTCTTGTAATCCACCATTTCATTCAAATATCATGTCAACAACATCAATTTAACACCAAAAATTTACAGCAATTAGACATACTTGAGATCAAATCATTTTCACTCAAATATCATGTCAACAACAACATCTTAACACCATAAGTTCCCAGCATTGCTATACCATTGAATTGACAATAAAAAGATCACAAAATCAACACCAAACCATGAGTAAGCACCAACAGTTAGCAATAAAACCGATGCCATTCAATCTCATCAATTATAGTCAAAAATAAACTCTCACACTCATTTAAACAAACATGTTATGTGCTTCTTTTAGATTCATGAGTAGTTGGAACAAGTTATCAACACAATCAACAACACAACTCATGAAGATCAACAATTATCACATTCAAGATTATCACCAATTCAACAATTGAACATAAACATCATCAATTATCAATTGTCAAATTCAAGTAGCATGTTAATTCAATTCAATCAAGTAGAATCAAGGGCAATTCATGATATTTTACCTAAAGCAATTGATGAAGAGGAATTGAAGTGTGGAGAGGCGCGCGTTCCGATCGGTGACGAAGGGAGCTTCGCCGGCCAGAGATCACGACGGCGGAGGGAGTGGCACACGGAGGCTTAGTGCGGAGAGAGCTAGGCCAGAAGTGGTGGTGGTAGTGGCGAAGAGTGATGAGGGGGGAGATTCTCCAACTTCTTCACTTTTGTTCTTGAGTGTTCTTCACAATCTTCATAGAGTTCTTGAATTTTGTTGCAAGATTTATGAGTATTTGTTGTTTTGACTCTAAGAGCTTGAGAGAGAATGAGAGAAAATGTTTTTGAGAATTTTGGGTGAATTTGAAGTTATGAGAGAAAACGAGGAAAAATGGTTTATATAGTATGAGTGGTGAAATCTCAAAAACGTCCCTAACTATTTAATTTTTTGGCTTTTTCTGGTAAATGTGAATCAGTGCGAAAATCACGAACATGGCCAATGCCAATTTGAAGATGACTAAATTTGTGACTCGTAGCCGCGAGAATCGCCTTCATATGATAAACGGTGAAAAAGTTATGCGCGTCTGAGCAGCGAGAAATTTTATCAGTTCATCTGACGCAAACGTGCAAAATTTTGTGAGTACCGCTCAAAGAACTCGATAAAACTCCATCTTCGGTTCGAAATCCGAATGAGTGTGTGTGAAGAAGAATCGAATCCAATGAAATTTTGGAGAGAATGCCACCGGAATGGACTTCATACGATAAAAATCGAAGAAGTTATGAATTTTCAAACTTGCCGCGACATACTCGAAAACACACTTTTCCATTTAAAATCATGACAATCTTCAAAATGTTAGAACATAGTTTAGTTCTAATCATATTTTAGAGTTTTGATGATAACAAGCATATATTTTGTTAGTAACAATTTTACTACTAATGATTTCATTAAGTGTGCAGATATTATGCTATAAGCCTTATACGACAGCATCAGAAAGAAAAGCACAACATCAGAAATAATCTCAGACAAGCTTCAAGGAATTAAACAAAATATCAAAATACATGAAGTCTCGTTACAACAAGAAAACCATGTGGATAAATTATTAGAAGTTATGTACAAAGAGCAAGAATTCAACAAGACAAGCTTCAAGGAATTAAACAGAAACATTCAGATACATGAAGAACTCATTACAACAAGAAGACCACATGGGTAAATGATCAGAAGTTCTGTACAAAGAGCAAGAATTCAACAATCAGTAACAGAAGATCATAAATCAATGTAGAAACAAAGGCTTGAAAATACAAAGAATATTAATTCTCCTCAGAAGTATAAGCTACATCAACATTCACAACAACAGAAGTTTTTAAATCTGTGTTCAGAAGATTCGAAGAACAGGATATGCTGCTTCAATTAAAACACATGCAAGAAAGCACGTTACTCAATGTAAAGACAAAATTATGACATCTATTTTGGTCTACATTTTGGTAAAAGAAGAATAGAAGATCAAAACAAGAAGCAACTCTGAATAAGAACTGTTGTTCTTAATTTGCTTGAAAAGAAGAATAGAAGATCAAAAATAGAAGCAACTCTATATAAGAACAGTTGTTCTTAATCTGCTTGAAAAGAATAATAGAAGATCAAAACAAGAAGCAAATGTGAATAAGAACTGTTGTTCTTAATCTTCTTGGAAAGAAGAATAGAAGATCAAAACAAGAAGAAACTCTATATAAGAACTGTTGTTCTTAATCTGCTTGAGAAGAAGAATTGAAGACAAAAATAAAGAAGCAACTTTGAACAGAAACTGTGTTCATAATCTGCCTTTAAAGAAGGATTAAAGATGAAGATCAACTTGAAGAAGCTTTCAACAACTGGAGCTGATGCTCTTACTCTGCTTACTCCCAACAAGCAAGGATCTCGTCAGAAGATGCAAACAAGAAGACTCCAACAATTATTCACTTGAAAGTGATTACTTGTCCTTGTATCAGACAGCTTGTATTTAGAACACCTGCTTATTTAAGAAGCATTGTATTAAAACCAATTCAATTTGGTGATGATGCCTTGAGCGACCAAGAAAAGGTCAGAAGCTTGAGAAGACAATTGACTAGGTCATTGTGGTATGCTCTTGGAGACCAAGTCATGGTCATAAGTCCATAGAGGTCAATGGATATTATATCTGTGGATCAGATCACTGAACAGTCCATTGTGGTTAGTCGCAACGGGTTGGTTGTGTAGGGTAAGTCACAATTGCTGACTGTGCATGAGTCAATGAATGTTATATCTGTGGATCAGATCACTGAATAGTTCATTGCAGTTAGTCACGAGCAGTTGCCATGTGCAGGGTTACTAGATTGATGAACGTTATATCCTGATGGGATCACTGAACGGTTCACTCATCTAGGGGTTAGTCACTCGTGGGTAGCTTGTGCAGGGTCAGTCACAGCAGTTGGCTGTGTAGGTTGTTAGTCACGACGGTTGATCGTGCAGTTGTAATTAGATTGGTTATAGTGGATTACGTCTTCTGGAGAGAGGCAAAATCACCTGAGGAGGGTGGACTGGAGGTAGCCTTATTTAGAAGGTGAACCAGGATAAAAATGAATGAGTCTTTTACTTTCTGTACATTTCATTTTTAACTCAGAACATCCACGCATAAATCTTCAGAACTGTACTGAGCCAAGTCAGAAGTTCTGATAATATACAGAAGTTAAAATGAATGTCTCATTGGTTATGCAACTCTACTTCAAATATGCTTCCGCAACATGAATCATAGCATATCCAAATAATGAGACACTAAAAGAAAGAAAAGATTATAAAGAAAGGGAAATATGTTTTTGGAAGAACACAATTCAATCCACCCTTTCTTGTGTTTTTCTCCACCTTCAATTGGTATCAACGCATGGCTCTGTTATTGATCTCATGATCAAACACTTAATCGTGTAGAGAGATCCAGAAGGAGAAAAACCAACACTGAGTTGAAAACAAAGACTTACTCATACACTCGGTATAATCAGAAGATGTCTCAACAAGACCTCAAGACTCTATGCACATTATCTACACATCACAAGGAGTTTGTGGATCATCATCAAATCTTAAAGAGGCTCAAGACATCAGAAAGAAGGAAGAACATGTGCTTACATGAGGACACTCAAAATCAAAGAAAAACAAGTAGGGTTGACTCAAAGCCAGGATGGTCAAACTCAACCAGACAGATCTGATCAAAAGAGTGGAGGCACAACAAAACAAGATCTAAGCAGAAACAGACAGAATTTCTACATAAGAAGATGCTCTTTCTCAGAAGATACTGGAAGAAAGGTTTATCATCAAGAACGGCCAGATCTTTCTAAAACCTTCTCTTTTATTATTTTGCGAATTAAAATATGTGTTTATAGTTAAGAACTTATATAGAGCATTTTTGCATGCCTAGTATTCGTTGCCGCCTACTCTACTGTCTGTCATATTCTCCATACATGTGCTATAACTCTGAGTTAATCCTTAACCATTGGGTTCATTTTAAGCCAAACTAGATAAAAGAAAAGAAAGTAAACTGTTTCTTTTTAGAAAATCTATCAACTCTGAAAGGATAAACAATAAACTTTTGAGGTTTCAGAAGAAATTAAAGAACAAATCCTTGCTAAGAAACACATCTGAACCCCGGGTTCAGAAGATTATAGGTTAGAAGATCCATTCTACAATAGTACGGTGTCACACTAACTCCAAGTTTCTTAACACATGGGTAAGTCTCTGAAACATCGCGCGTGTAAAGTATGGTGATGAAACTCTAGGAAACTGTTCCAATCAATGAAACTCTAGGAAACAAATCATTGTAGTAATAAAAACGTGATACTAATGTATACAAGTAACATTTTTAAATGAGTTCCTACGAGGCTACGACTAAAAAAAAAGGGAAATGCTAACAAGTGCTCCAGGGGCACTCTTTAATAGCTTTAACAAGTAAGTTTTTCTTGGAAATATGCGTAATTAATGCATCGAAAAATTGAAATGGTGAACTTTTGAAAGAATATTTTCTTTATTTAGAATGCTTAAAGAGTGCCCCTGGGGCACTCGTTAGCATGACCCAAAAAAAAAAGTTAAACTCTACTAATAATTAATAATCAAAATGAACTATGCAAGCAAGAAGATGCAATATAATTTAGTCGTCATTAATAATTGACCGCATAAAATTAATTTAAATTGCCTAGGCATCACTCATTTTCTATTCATATAATATCTCTAAGTATCTATAGAAACAAATCATTGGTAGTAATAAAAACGTGATACTAATGCATACAAATAACATTTTTAAATGAGTACCTACGACTAAAAAAAAGTTAAACACTACTATCAAAATGAACTATGCAAGCAACAACAAGTAGATGCAATATAAAACCAAAAACGTGAATGAAAAAAGTGACCAAAGCAAAAGTATACATTTGTGGTGGTAAATATGCTTAGCCAGCATCACACGGTAGTGGAAGCAGTATCACCCGGAATAAATGGGGGTGGTGTTGTCCCCACAATCACAAGTTACCACGTGAAGTTTTCCTTCCTGAGGTGATCAAGGGAGTTAGTGGGGTCCACATGGGACCACCTTGTACTGTCGGTTGCACCTACCGGACAAATGACAAGGGTCGTATCGTATGTTGTTGTTGTTGCTCTCTCGCTTTTTGGAGGTGGACTTGTGAGTTGATCTGTGACGTGTCTTATAAGCCACCGCTACTCCTCCTTGGTTTTCTTTTCTATTTTTCTTTAACTACCATTGTGAGAAAAAATAAGTTAAACAATAATTATGGTGTTTAGTTCAAAATTTAGATTAAATATAGAGAATTTCTTTACCCACCTTTCTATGGGGTCATCCCAGCGAAAACCCCATTTTACCCGTTTCAGAAATGCATTTCCGAAATATTTTTTTTTCTAAATTTTTTCAGACTTCAAAAGTGCATTTCTGAAAAATTCCAAAAATTGGGATTTTGACTAATTCGGAGATGCATCTCCGAAACAACAAAAAAAAAATCTAAAAAAATCCCAAAAATTAATTTTAGGATATTAATTAATTCACATATCATAAATTTGATATAATTTATGAGTAATGAATAATAATAATTATATATTTTGATATAATTTATGAGTTATGAATAATAGTTATTATATATTTCTATCCTGATTCATATTTTAAAATTTAAAATAATTTTAATTAAAAAAATTAAAATAATTTCACTTACAAAATAAGCTATAATTTTTTATTTATATATTTATAGTAATTGTTATATATTTATAAGAAAAAATAAAAAAAATGAGTGTTTTAATTTATATATTTATATAATAATTATAATAATTATTATATATTTATAAAAATTATTATATATTTATATATTTATATATTTATATAATAATTATAAAAATTAAAAAAATGAGTGTTTTAATTTATAATAATTATTATATATTTATATATTATATATTTATATATCTCACTTACAAAATTAATAATTATGATTATATATTTATATATTTCTATTCTGATTCATAATTAAAAATGAGTTATAATTTTTTATTTAGTTTAAAAAATTAAAAAAAGATTTTATTTTAATTTTATATAATGAATAAATTTTATATTTAATTTTATATAATTCAAAATTTACTTATGAAATTAAGATGTTTTTGATTTATATAAGTTAGTAAAATAATTTTTAACTTTAAAATTGTTTAGGAATATTTTGGATATGCATTTCCGAAAACAACCTCCTCTCTCAAAAAGGGGTGTTTTCGGAAATGCATCTCCGAAAACTCAAAAAAGGGGTGTTTTCGGAAATGCATCTCCGAAAACATTTTTTTTTTCGTGTTTTCGGAAGTGCATTTCTGAAAACACCTTTTTTTTCCAATAAAAGTACGTTTTCGAAAATGTATTTCCGAAACAAGGAGTATTTTGGTAAATTAGTCAGAGGTGACTAAGAAGGTTAGGAGGTGGGTAAAGAAATTCTCTATCAATTTTAATCTTAATTGCTTTCCTCCTTGTTAAATAAGCAAACACAAAAGAGTATTATCCATAAGTCTTTTTAAGATCCGTTAGGCTTATTTTTTCACCTCTGTAAAAAGTCATGAAGGTGTCTAAAGAGTATACTCTCATTATCTGAAAAGTCATGAATATAACAAATTTACATTTGATGAAATAAAAAATATAACAAATTTATCATTTGATGAAATAAAAAATCTATGTGACATGAGTCGATCGATCTGTTTATTCACAATCAGATTTATTTGTTTGATATAGTGCTATGAATATTAGTGTTGAAAAAAAATAATACAATTGAGAAAAGAAACAAATAAATATTTCTATTCTAATTTTTTTAATAGAAAATGTTTCTATTTTAATTCTTTATAATCCAAATTAAATAAGAATAATGAACTAGAAAAATATATCAATCCGGAAAATCTATATGATTCATTATAGATACAACAAATATATTTGTATTCAACTCACATTCATAAAGATATCCTAGCACACACACCCTTAACACTATTTCTCATAAGGGTTATTATAATTCAAAGAATCAAGATCAGCCAAAAAAAAAAACACAATACTTGGTAGGTAAAATCACATTCAAGCCTTGAGAGTTTAACTCTTCCAAATGTTAGGAAAATAATATACATAGAGAATAAACGACAACACCAACACCAAATGTTATACATCCCTTCTCGATTAAAAATGGGGAATGTATTATCGAGGATTTAACTTGGCATCCTCTAATTTCATTTATTTCGAAAATACCCCCGATACTATTTACTTTTGTCAATTTTTTTACTATTGGTGTAGGGGTGGAAATAGAAATTTCGGGTAAGCAAAACAAAATTTTCGATAGCAGGCAGAACGCTTATATCAGAAATTGTTTGAGTTTGGGAAGTTTCTGGTAGCGAATTACTGGAAATTTCATAATTTCTAGGGTGATTTACCGGATTTTTCATAATTTCTGGGGCGATTTCAAAAATATTTGAGGAATACCGGAAATTTCCAGAATTTCCAATAAGATTCATACTATCGGAAATTTCCCAGTAAGTTAAATTTTCCGGTATGTTTGCAGATCACGTTTTATATCTGTGTGGTCCAACACCGACATCATCTTCTATGGACTCGTGAACAGATTATATGGAGTTCTTCACCACATATACGGTATGTTTTAAACTGAAATAATATAACTTTAATTGTTTTCCATCATTTATGTAATTGATTGATACGTTTAATAATCATGTGCTGTAATTTACAGATTTTTAACTCTCGGTCAGAAGTTTTAGCATTGGCACTATCTATTGGTAAAGAACATGGTATCACTGTTGTTACTGTTCGTTCTAATTCTTCTAATGGAATACGAGGGAGGAAGGATAGAATAATTATGGGTTGTGAAAGAGGAGGAACTTATAAAAGAAAAAATGCATCAAAAGCCACTAATTTCTCTGATGGCATTTACAGTATGAAGGTTAAACGTCCGTTTAGGCTGAGATCTATTCCAAGTGGTTCCGGTTGGAAGGTGATGGTTAGA
This sequence comes from Vicia villosa, assembly GCF_029867415.1. Classification (NCBI taxonomy): domain Eukaryota; kingdom Viridiplantae; phylum Streptophyta; class Magnoliopsida; order Fabales; family Fabaceae; genus Vicia; species Vicia villosa. The sequence continues at coordinate 142,592,617 of NC_081182.1, forward strand.
TGCGAGATGCACAATCATAGAGTAGAAAATGATCTGGAAGGCCACAATATATTGGGTCGTCTAAAAGATCATGAAAGAAAGTTTGTGAATGACACGATGAAGTACAATAGGGCTCCTAGGTACATAATTTATTCTTTGAAAGACAAAGATCCAGAAAACCTCACGAGTATTACCCAAGTGTATAAAGCTAGATCAACATACAAAGTAGGCAAGAGAGGTATATTGGAAGAAATGCAAATGTTATTGAGCCTTATTCACAAAGATAAATACATGAGTTGGATTAGAAAAAGGGACAACTCGAATATTGTAGCTGATATCTTCTGGACACATCCTGATTCTGTGAAGTTGTTACATATGTTTTTTTTTTTAATATTTGATTGTACGTACAAGACAAATAGGTAAGTGACTCTATTTTTCACATTATAAAATTTGTTGTGGGTGTTTAGTGAGCTGATTGCTTATGTGCATTTCAATCATGCAGGTACCAGATACCACTCCTTGAGATTATTGGTATTACGTCAACAAAATTAACGTTTTCAGTTGCCTATGCCTATTTGGAATATGAAAGGGAGGAGAATTTCACATGGGCACTTGAGAAGCTTAAAGAATTGTTCACTTCAGAGAAATTTCTACCGAAGGTTGTGGTGACGGACCGAGAACTTGCATTGATGAATGCCATGGAATGCAACTAATTTATTGGGTTCGTTCCATATTTCAAAAATCGTGAGCATGAAATGTAAAGAGTACGTGAAATCAGAACTATAAGAACATATCATAGATCTATGGAACAACATAGTGTATTCAAATACAAAAAAGAGTTTAATATACACTTCAACACTTTGAAAGTGTTTGTGCTGATATTCCTGTATTTGTTAAATATGTGAATGAAACATGGTTAACATCTTATAAAGAGAGATTTGTTGCTGCATGGACTAACAAAGTCACTCATTTAGGAATCACAACAACAAACAGATACACGGATCATGATATTTTGATGAGATTATCATTTATGTTTATGTTTCAAAAACAGATTGATTCATGTTTTTCTATTTATGAATCTTAGGGTGGAGTATGCTCATTGGAGACTAAAAAACATGGTTGACTAAATTTCGCGTGATTTATGTCGAAGTTGGGATGTTGTGAATTCCATGTTGAAGTTGCAGCTTGGTTCCATAAGAGTGTCGTTTCAAAATAGTATTGTCAACATTGAGCATTGTGTAGCAACCTGCCCTAAAAATTTAATGACTTAGAGTCGCCACCTATTCTGAAGGGCGAATAGGAAACCCTACGCAGTATAGAGATCAGGGTAAGATACTATATTCAGGTCGAGGGAAGGTGTTAGGCACCCTCAACCCTTTCCTAAAGGTTAACATTGCAAAGATAAGGGTTATGGCAAAACATAAAGAAAGGTAACAAACAATTAATAGGGTTAAAGACATGATTAAGATTTGGAGGAAGGGGACTCGCCTTGTTGCCAAGTGCCTACGTATCTCCTTAGGGAGAATCAGAGTCAACGTAGTTCGGGGCACAGGATTGTACGCCTTAGAATTAGAATTTGATTGGTGTTTGAATTTGTTTTGAAGTTGTTTTGAAATGCGAATGTTCGAAGGTATTTTGAGTTACCTTATCGTAGTTGTGAACATCGCAGTGTTGAAACACCGTAGTATTGTGGTTTAGGGTATTTTGAGTGTTTTGAAGATGTTTTGGGCGTACAACCCTGATTTAGTTTTGCACTATTAACCGCAACGATCAATAGATTCGATCGCCATAGTTAACAGATTTGAAGTTGCACCGTTACCAATTTTTATCAATTGATTTGATTATTACTGATAACGAATTAAGATATTTTTTAATAATTTTTATAATTAGTTTATATGATTTAATTTGTATCATTACCCCTTGCAATCGATTGATTCGATTAAAAAGAATAATGAATTGAAGTATGGAAGATAGAAAGGTTAATCATCGCGACTAATAAGATAGTCGAAACCATTTAACCAAATAGGAATTAGTTGCATTTTAATAACATTAAAATTATTATTGCCCATAGCGATTAATCGATTTAATCGGCACGAACAATAAATTGAAATTTTAACATTTTATAATATATATTAACCTATTTATAAAAATAAATTATTATTATTATATAAACAAATGTTTTAAAATGATTTAAATAAATCAAATAAATTAATTAAAATTAATTTAATTATTAGGGTTAGGTTTTAGTGTGGCAGTCACTAGGGTGTATGATATGAGCAATCAGATCCTGGGTGTTAGATCTAAGAGGACGAGGATCCTATGGCTAATAGCTGAGGGTATATGGTGGGCCATCTAGCTGCGCTCGTACTGAATCAAGCAATGCTTCTCAATAATAAAATGAAATTAACGTTGGAGGAGGGACTCGAACCCACGCCCTCCCCCTTACAAACGTATAGTCTAACCACTACACCAAACACGTCAATTTGTTTCCCAAACGCGCGCATCACATAATATATGAAACCTAAAAAAAGAATGAAACAAGAGCGCCAAAATTTGAATAGACCAATGACCCATCGCCACGTTACCTTCTTCTTCCCCCCAGACCTGCAAACCTCTGCAACTGTAGCTACGAATTAGCTACGAAACGCTCGTAGCAAACCCAGAATACGAAAAATAGCGAATAGGGCATAAATATATATAAATCTTTCGCACCCTCTCAAAACGTTTCTTCCAGGCCATACGATCTCACCTCTGCATCCGATTTGACCTGATTTTTGCCCTACTAAAAAGCCCTATTTGAAAGCTCTTAGAACCCTAATGGTCAACAATGGTGGATCGCCCCACAACCACGCAAACGCTAAACCAATTGCCCAGAAACGATTGAAACATTAACATAAACCATAATATGCAACCAAAATCCAGTATAGATGCATGAATCAATACAATCGACCTTAAATTCAAAGTGGCATACCGTGGGCTTTTGGAGGTTGTTCTGGGAGTGTTGATGACGCGTAATGCTTCCAAAACGTTCGGAATTCTTCAAGGATCCTCGTGCAACCTTTCAATCTTCTTGCAATTGCTTGATCCTTCCAAATCAAATCTGAGTTTTTGAAGAATTTTCTTGTTCTTGAGTGTGCACTTCCGGACAGAATTCCGACCCCTAATCCCATGCTTTATGTTTACTACTTATAGGGGAGTAAATTAGGTCTAAAGAGGAGCCCTAGAATCTCTTAAATCAAAACTTGCCATAGTTGAGAAATTTGATTTGTTTCTTAAATAATAAGCTACTACATTTGGCCAAAATTTAATTTATTCTTCCCTAATCCAATCATCACGAAATTAGCAATATATTTTATCATTAATATTGATTGGAAATCACCAAAATATATTTTCCAACAAAATATTTGATTTTCCCACTTATTTAAATCATAAAAAATCAATTTTAAATGAAATAAAATTGTGTAAAGTCAAATAAAATGTTATTATTCGTGGCACGTACTTTGGATAACTTATGGGCCAAGTTTAAGTCATAAAATATAGGCCCACTTGCAAGAAATTCAATTTGGACTTCCTTTATTTCACATTTGGTCCTCTAAAATTACCCAACTTTGACCAAGCATATCTCACTCAATTTTTAAGCTATGAGTGAGTTCTAGGACTTTTTGGAAACCTCAAAGTGTCCTCTATAAGCCACTTTGGAACATATTTTTCATTTGGAGCTTTTATCTTGATCATATCTTCTCTAACAAAAAACTGCTTTTGAAGGATGCTTGAAAATGACCTGTAATCTTTTGCTTTGTACCTCTCAAATGAAGCATTTCTAGCCTTGGCTTGTGAGAGACAAAATTGTAGAGAATCCAATTTCCTTCAAAATAGGCTTTGAGTGGGGAATTTTTGATGTTCCATGTGAAAGTTATGCCCAGTCAAAGTTGGGTTGACTTTCTCCTAAGAAACCCTAATTTGAACCTTTTTGTATTTGTTCATCTCTGAGTTTCTATTAATGGAATCATGATCAATCTTTGATCAAATGATGGTTATGCACACCTATGCTTGATGTTTGACCAATGATCATAGGTTTGAATCCTGCTTTGCTTGTAGTTGACCTTCAGGTTTGAATCAGTTGACTGTGGATCTTGGGATTGTTTGAGCAAGGCTTTGGAATTAAATCTTGAACTTTGAATTATTGTAAATGGAATATGGAAGGCAAATTTTGGGGTATGACAGCTGCCCCTGTTCAATCTTCTTGAACCTGAAGAGGTAGAAGATGATTGGACACTGAAATGCCCTGAAATTTGCTTGCGTAGGGACGGAGCTCTGTGGGAGATGGGCTTATAGATGCCACCCATTTGTCTGGCAGGATACTTGTCTAAAGCATATGCTTTTCTGGCCTTGATCATTTGATTGTATTTGAGGAGAGAGGAAGTAATGTCTTACATAAGACTACCTGAAGAGGTTCCTGAATAGAGTATATCGAAGGTTGATGCGAAGAAGCTTAGGCTTTGAACAACGCTTAGGAAGAATGTCTTGGAGAAGACTAACTGAGAAGTTCTTTAAATGAACTAAGCGTGTCTTAGAAAAGAATGGATAAACATTTTAAGAAGGCTACCTAGAAAGGCATGATATGTCTTAAATAAGACTCACCTAGAAAGGCTCCTAAAAAGATATGAAACATCTTAAACAAGATTCACCTGGAGAGGTTTTTTTTTTAGAAAGAATATGAAATGTCTCAACTAGACTACCTAGACAGGTTATGGTACGTCTTAAACAAGACTAACCTAGAAAGGTTCACGGTTTTAAGAAACAAAGGATAGAGGCTCAAAGTTTATTTGTACCCATCCCAATCTTCGTGATGTTCTCCAGTCCTATGCTCAATTAACTATGCGTTTAGTCTCCAAAAGAATTTGGGAATTATGACGTTGACATTTATGATGGTTCAAAAACCGGAATTTTATTTTGCAAAGGCAGTCATCCTCCTTTCTTGTAATATTTTCTTTTGTGAGGGTATGTAATGACCTCTTTTCGACTTTGTTATCCCTAACTTTTTCCTGAACTGTTCGTTTTAAAACTACAGTCAGCGGGATACCCCAATTTTATCTAAGTCTCCTTAATAGGTTTTGACTTAGCAGACCCTTGCATTGCTTTCTTTTTCTTTGCGGACATTGACTGCCAGACTTAATTGATGACGGAGAACCATCAGCGATTATGTTCAAAGGAACAATTTGGAATGATTAAGTTAACTGAGCAGCTACCCTATCCCAGGTTATATATGAAGGGTTTTATTTTATATGAAGGAAAACTCCTACTTCTTTAGGCTCAAAGAGGTTGACGAGGGATTAACATCCTTATATCTCCATTATTTAGGAATTGAACAAATGCCTGTACATCGTCAACATGGTCTGTTCGAAAGCGTAGTGTATGAAATTGTGGTATCGTTTTCGTCATTCTCCCTCAAAAGGTGTACGACTTTAATCGAGAGTTGAATATCACAAAGAAGAAAACCGAGTAAAAACACAGTTTTAAATATAGTGAGAACACTAGGAATGAATCAAGACAAACGTAAGCAATGCAATAATGATTGTTGTAAAGTACATAGCATATGTCATAAGACTAATGTTTAAACAAACGGAAATAAATTGCGAATGAAAACAAAACTAATGATCTGAGAAATCCTCCTTCTAGCCACCTATGGCTTTAGACTTGCTAGGATCTTCGAACTCAATGAGCCCTTCTTCAATCAAATCTTGTACCTTGTGTTTCAACGGCCCACAATCCTCTGTATCATGACCAGGACTGTCTGAATGATAAGCGCATCTAGCATGATGCTTGTACCCGGGAGCGGGGTTAGCTGGAGCTGAGTATGGAGGCAGCAGTGTTACCAGGTTCTGACTGAGCAGATGTTGCAGAGCTTGAGACAGCGGCATGTGCAATGGGGTAAACGATCGTTTTGGCTTGGACCTCCAGGGGCGTTGGCCACCCTGTTGTTTTTGCTGATCCTTCTGTTGTAGTGTTGGTGTCTGATTAACCAGGATCGCTCCAACAGTGTTGGGTTCTTTTTTTCCGTCATATGACTTCTTTGTGTGATAGGAACCTGAGGGTGCCCCTTGTATCTTCCCATTTTTGATCCCATCTTCAATCCTCTCACCAATGACTACCAAGTCCGAGAACCCTGAAGATATGCTTCCGACCATCTTGTCGTAGTATGGTCCTTGCAAGGTGCTCATAAATATGTCCACCAGTTCTTTTTCCATTAGGGGAGGTTGGACTCGAGAAGCCATTTCCCTCCACCTTTGAGCATACTCCTTGAATGATTCATCCTTCTTCTGTGACATGTTTTGTAATTGCATTCGGTTGGGTGCCATGTCCAAGTTGTACTTGTAATGCTTTAAGAAGGTGTTGGCCAAATCATTCCAGCTTCGGACAGAAGACTTCTCTAATTGCATGTACCAGTCAATGGACGCTCCGCTTAAGCTTTCTTGAAAGAAATGTATCATTAGCTTTTGATCGTGGGCATAGGCAGCCATTTTCCGCACATACATGCGCAAGTGATTCCTCGGACATGTGAGTCCTTTGTATTTCTCGAAATCGGGAATCTTGAACTTGCGAGGGATAGTCAAGTCTGAGACCAAACTCATTTCGAAGGCATCCACATCGAAGGCATCGTATCCTTCTACCACTTTTAGTCTTTCTTCCAGCGCCTTGATTTGTTCACTATCCTTGGAGTCTTCCCTAGAGTTGGGATTAGACTGTTGCGTCTGAGGTGCTTGGTCTGTGTTGTCCACCTCTTGCACTCCGTATTGTAGATCCAGGTAATCATCATCCCTAGGGACATTGCTAGCAGGAATGCGAACTGTGCGGGTTGTCCCTTTCGTTTGTGGAGTGGGGACAAATCCTTCTTGGGAGGTCTCTCCTTTCTCCTGGAATTGGATAGCTCTCCTAACAGAGCGGACTTGAGGTCTTTCCTTAGCAGGGCCAAAGCCTGGAACAAATCCTAGCAGCGGGTTTTCGTCATTGGGGATCTCATCCTGAACCAGGGTATCCCTAGACTGAACCTCTTTTGCCTTTTCTTTGTTGTCCATGAGGGCCTTCATGAATTCTAGCATCTGAGCCATACCTCCTTTAACTTCTTCCATACTAACCTTTAGTTGATCCACATCTTCACGAAGGGCAGTTTGATTTTGTTCTAGCTGCTCCATCGATTTCTTTTGCTGAAATCTGGTTTGATAAGACGGTCGGGATGTTAGGTTATCCCTCCCAATGGTTCCTTGCTCTGGAGATAGAAGAGAAATATTCTCTTAATGCCATGAAAATGATGTGTATGCCATGCATGATATGCTTTGTTTGTATTGATGCCTTTACCCACATCTATGGATAAAATCTTTTTTTATATCTTTTTTGGATAAGACATGATGCAAGAATGCAAATGAGGAATGATGCATGCAAACACAAAGATATAGCAACAGACAAACAAGAACATAACAAAAATGCAAATCAAATCATAATATTTCAAGAAATACAGGTTCATAGGTTCGACGTAGCGGCTCTTGGGAGCCAACCTTTTTATAGGGGGTTCTAGAAGGTCTCATGGGGTCGTTCGTAGCCTCCGAGACTTTTTGTCTCTTCGGATTTTAGAACAACTCATTTTACCCATGAGGTTCGAATTTTTGGGGTAGGTTCCCGGAGAGATCAGCCAAATATCCCGTCCTGCCCTCAACAAAGTCAAGCCTCGTTTTGGACATTTCCGAATACTCAACCCACTCCGAGTGGAGTTATCAATGAGACTCGTAGGCGATTCATACTCCCCTATTGATCTCAAAGTTAACTCCCATACTTAGGGTTTTAACATTACATAATGCCAGCAGTGTATATAAAAATATAACAATTAGGCAATTAAATATACATACATTAACATAAACAATTAAATATAACATATTATAAACAATTAAATATTTTTTAGACAAATAACAAAAAAATAATTGCAAACCCTAAAAAAGGCGAATTAGCCAAACCCTAAAAAGTTATCAAACCTAAACCCTGCCAAATCCTATAGGAGCATAGTATTCACCATTATAGTTATCCCCAGCAGAGTCGCCAGCAGTAGCAACCTGCCCTAAAAATTTAATGACTTAGAGTCGCCACCTATTCTGAAGGACGAATAGGAAACCCTACGCAGTATAGAGATCAGGGTAAGATACTATATTCAGGTCGAGGGAAGGTGTTAGGCACCCTCAACCCTTTCCTAAAGGTTAACATTGCAAAGATAAGGGTTATGGCAAAACATAAAGAAAGGTAACAAACAATTAATAGGGTTAAAGACATGATTAAGATTTGGAGGAAGGGGACTCGCCTTGTTGCCAAATGCCTACGTATCTCCTTAGGGAGAATCAGAGTCAACGTAGTTCGGGGCACAGGATTGTACGCCTTAGAATTAGAATTTGATTGGTGTTTGAATTTGTTTTGAAGTTGTTTTGAAATGCGAATGTTCGAAGGTATTTTGAGTTACCTTATCGTAGTTGTGAACATCGCAGTGTTGAAACACCGTAGTATCGTGGTTTAGTGTATTTTGAGTGTTTTGAAGATGTTTTGGGCGTACAACCCTGATTTAGTTTTGCACTATTAACCGCAACGATCAATAGATTCGATCGCCATAGTCAACAGATTTGAAGTTGCACCGTTACCAATTTTTATCAATTGATTTGATTATTACTGATAACGAATTAAGATATTTTTTAATAATTTTTATAATTAGTTTATATGATTTAATTTGTATCATTACCCCTTGCAATCGATTGATTCGATTAAAAAGAATAATGAATTGAAGTATGGAAGATAGAAAGGTTAATCATCGCGACTAATAAGATAGTCGAAACCATTTAACCAAATAGGAATTAGTTGCATTTTAATAACATTAAAATTATTATTGCCCATAGCGATTAATCGATTTAATCGGCACGAACAATAAATTGAAATTTTAACATTTTATAATATATATTAACCTATTTATAAAAATAAATTATTATTATTATATAAACAAATGTTTTAAAATGATTTAAATAAATCAAATAAATTAATTAAAATTAATTTAATTATTAGGGTTAGGTTTTAGTGTGGCAGTCACTAGGGTGTATGATATGAGCAATCAGATCCTGGGTGTTAGATCTAAGAGGACGAGGATCCTATGGCTAATAGCTGAGGGTATATGGTGGGCCATCTAGCTGCGCTCGTACTGAATCAAGCAATGCTTCTCAATAATAAAATGAAATTAACGTTGGAGGAGGGACTCGAACCCACGCCCTCCCCCTTACAAACGTATAGTCTAACCACTACACCAAACGCGTCAATTTGTTTCCCAAACGCGCGCATCACATAATATATGAAACCTAAAAAAAGAATGAAACAAGAGCGCCAAAATTTGAATAGACCAATGACCCATCGCCACGTTACCTTCTTCTTCCCCCCAGACCTGCAAACCTCTGCAACTGTAGCTACGAATTAGCTACGAAACGCTCGTAGCAAACCCAGAATACGAAAAATAGCGAATAGGGCATAAATATATATAAATCTTTCGCACCCTCTCAAAACGTTTCTTCCAGGTCATACGATCTCACCTCTGCATCCGATTTGACCTGATTTTTGCCCTACTAGAAAGCCCTATTTGAAAGCTCTTAGAACCCTAATGGTCAACAATGGTGGATCACCCCACAACCACGCAAACGCTAAACCAATTGCCCAGAAACGATTGAAACATTAACATAAACCATAATATGCAACCAAAATCCAGTATAGATGCATGAATCAATACAATCGACCTTAAATTCAAAGTGGCATACCGTGGGCTTTTGGAGGTTGTTCTGGGAGTGTTGATGACGCGTAATGCTTCCAAAACGTTCGGAATTCTTCAAGGATCCTCGTGCAACCTTTCAATCTTCTTGCAATTGCTTGATCCTTCCAAATCAAATCTGAGTTTTTGAAGAATTTTCTTGTTCTTGAGTGTGCACTTCCGGACAGAATTCCGACCCCTAATCCCATGCTTTATGTTTACTACTTATAGGGGAGTAAATTAGGTCTAAAGAGGAGCCCTAGAATCTCTTAAATCAAAACTTGCCATAGTTGAGAAATTTGATTTGTTTCTTAAATAATAAGCTACTACATTTGGCCAAAATTTAATTTATTCTTCCCTAATCCAATCATCACGAAATTAGCAATATATTTTATCATTAATATTGATTGGAAATCACCAAAATATATTTTCCAACAAAATATTTGATTTTCCCACTTATTTAAATCATAAAAAATCAATTTTAAATGAAATAAAATTGTGTAAAGTCAAATAAAATGTTATTATTCGTGGCACGTACTTTGGATAACTTATGGGCCAAGTTTAAGTCATAAAATATAGGCCCACTTGCAAGAAATTCAATTTGGACTTCCTTTATTTCACATTTGGTCCTCTAAAATTACCCAACTTTGACCAAGCATATCTCACTCAATTTTTAAGCTATGAGTGAGTTCTAGGACTTTTTGGAAACCTCAAAGTGTCCTCTATAAGCCACTTTGGAACATATTTTTCATTTGGAGCTTTTATCTTGATCATATCTTCTCTAACAAAAAACTGCTTTTGAAGGATGCTTGAAAATGACCTGTAATCTTTTGCTTTGTACCTCTCAAATGAAGCATTTCTAGCCTTGGCTTGTGAGAGACAAAATTGTAGAGAATCCAATTTCCTTCAAAATAGGCTTTGAGTGGGGAATTTTTGATGTTCCATGTGAAAGTTATGCCCAGTCAAAGTTGGGTTGACTTTCTCCTAAGAAACCCTAATTTGAACCTTTTTGTATTTGTTCATCTCTGAGTTTCTATTAATGGAATCATGATCAATCTTTGATCAAATGATGGTTATGCACACCTATGCTTGATGTTTGACCAATGATCATAGGTTTGAATCCTGCTTTGCTTGTAGTTGACCTTCAGGTTTGAATCAGTTGACTGTGGATCTTGGGATTGTTTGAGCAAGGCTTTGGAATTAAATCTTGAACTTTGAATTATTGTAAATGGAATATGGAAGGCAAATTTTGGGGTATGACAGCTGCCCCTGTTCAATCTTCTTGAACCTGAAGAGGTAGAAGATGATTGGACACTGAAATGCCCTGAAATTTGCTTGCGTAGGGACGGAGCTCTGTGGGAGATGGGCTTATAGATGCCACCCATTTGTCTGGCAGGATACTTGTCTAAAGCATATGCTTTTCTGGCCTTGATCATTTGATTGTATTTGAGGAGAGAGGAAGTAATGTCTTACATAAGACTACCTGAAGAGGTTCCTGAATAGAGTATATCGAAGGTTGATGCGAAGAAGCTTAGGCTTTGAACAACGCTTAGGAAGAATGTCTTGGAGAAGACTAACTGAGAAGTTCTTTAAATGAACTAAGCGTGTCTTAGAAAAGAATGGATAAACATTTTAAGAAGGCTACCTAGAAAGGCATGATATGTCTTAAATAAGACTCACCTAGAAAGGCTCCTAAAAAGATATGAAACATCTTAAACAAGATTCACCTGGAGAGGTTTTTTTTTTAGAAAGAATATGAAATGTCTCAACTAGACTACCTAGACAGGTTATGGTACGTCTTAAACAAGACTAACCTAGAAAGGTTCTCGGGAATGATACGACACGCCTTAAATAAGACTATAAGGTTAACTTGGGTATGTCTCAAACAAGACTGACCTATAGAGGCTCCTGAAGAGGATAAAGGGGAATTGGATACATGTCTTTAAGAAGATTACCTAGAAAGGAATGATATGTCCTAAACAAGACTAACCTAGAACAGTTTTTTGGAAATGGTGCGATACGTCTTACACAAGATTCACCTGGAAAGGCTCTTAGATAGGATACGGGATATCTTAAACAAGACTTACCTAGAGAGGTTCCTATAAAGGGAATGATACGTTTTAAACAAAACTATCTAGAAAGATTCCTATAAAGGGTACGATACGTTTTAAACAAAACTACCTAGAAAGATTCCTATAAAGGGAACGATATGTTTTAAACAAAACTATCTAGAAAGATTCCTATAAAGGGAACGATATGTTTTAAACAAAACTACCTATAAAGGTTCCTATAAAGGGAATGTCATGTTTTAAACAAAACTACCTATAAAGGTTCCTATAAAGGATATGGCATGTTTTAAAAAAACTACCTATAGAGGTTCCTATAAAGGGCATGATATGTTTTAAACAAAACTACCTAGAAAGGTTCTTATAGAGGACATAAGACGTTTTAAACAAAACTACCTAGAAAGGTTCCTATAAAGGACATGGGACGTTTTAAACAAAACTACCTAGAAAGGTTCCTATAAAGGTCGTGGAACGTTTTAAACAAAACTACCTATAAAAGGTCAGGATACGTCTTACACAAGACTGCTTGGAAAGGATAGGATACATCTTAAACAAGATTGCCTAGAAAGGTTAGGATACGTCTTAAACAAGACTGCTTGGGAAGGTTGATAATTGTCTTGGACAAGACTACCTGGAGAGGTAAGAAATTCTTTGATTGCTTCTAGATTGTCTTTGAAGAAAGACTTGGAATGAGGTATTGGAATTGTATCTGTTAAGATTGAATCGTTGATACGATCGTATTTGCACTGTAATTGGATGATAACATCCTTTTCGATTATGAAATGACCTGAAAAGGCAGCGTTAGTTTTATGCAATGTCATGATGCATGTGTCATGTAATGAGATTTCTCAAAATAAATGAGAATTATGCATGTATGCTTATCCCACATTGCGGGATGTAAATAGTACAGGCGTGGGAAGATCAATTATGCAACAATGCTCCTTGTATGATACTAGTGTGACTCCCCGATTATCAGAAATTTTGAGAGACGTGCCCCTTAATATGAAGGAGGGACCTTTAGAGGGAACTCGAGTTTCACCATGTCTTGCCTGATATGCATTGCCCCAGTGTTTGATTTTTTTGAAAGATATGCCCCTAGTCAATAGGATCCTTGGTTGTATGCCCCTGTTTTAGGAAAACCCTCTGGATGTGGTTTCCCCATTCAAGAGTCTTTATCAGGAATGATCGTCTTTGATTAGACCAATTTTGAGGTCTCCTTGATGCTAAGTGTTGATTTGAATGTGAAGCAGATGCTTTTCAGAATGAGTCATGCATTTCGGTTGCGCCTGACGGGCAGTGATTTGCTGAGTACTCAGAATGAGATGATGTCTTCTATAAGACTACCTGAAGAGGTCTTTGGAAAGAATGGGAAATTGTCTTAAACAAGACTGTGCTTTAAACAAAGCTCAAAGGGATGTGTTCGTGCAGAGGGTCAAAAATGTTCCTATAGAGGATAAAGACTGTTTTAAGGAATGTGAGGTTTTAAACAAAACTTAGGAAAAGACATCTTGAAGAAGATCACCCTAGAAAGGATGGTGAACTGTCTTAGAGAAGACTCTGTACTTTAAACAAAGTTTGACAAGGTTCTTGGAAGCGCAAGAGAAGTTTGAATATGTCTTAAAAGACTAACTGAAAAAGTTCAGAGATGTCTTACAGAAGACTACCTAGAAAAGGTTCTTAGAGAGGAATATGTCTTAGAGAAAACTGTCTGAAAGGGTTTGAAAATAGAAAGGATAAGAAGATGGGTCTTAAAAGACTATCTGGAAAAGGCTCCTAGAAAGGGTGAGAAGTATTTGAACATGTCTTGAAGAAGACTATATGGACGGATTGAGAAGTATCCTATAAAGGTTCCTGGAAAGGATGTGAGAGTGGTATTGACACCATCTGATACTAAGTGACCTTTGCAACATGCCCCAGGTAATGGACTTGCCCCATGGGCTATTCAGCGTCCTTGAGAGACTCCATGGGTCTCGATTAGATTGCCCCATATAAATGGGATAATGACGGGTTATTCCCCGTGTACACATTAGCCATCCCGGTCATGTGTAAGAGATGTTTCTTCTTTTGATAAGCTTCTTTTTGAAAGCTATTTCGTCCGTCGGTAGGACTTTTGGTCATTAGCCGTCCCCCATGCAACTTCTCCTTGATGTTAACATTTAAATCTATATAGACAAGTGTACTTTATAATGAAACTCATAAGATGCGAATGCATATGTCTGTCTTGAAAGTTTAAAAACATTTTTTTAAGTAAAACAAAGTTTTTTTTGTGAGAAAGTGATATCAACTCAAGAGTTATAGTAGACCTTAAGGAGTCGGGATACCTTTGGTAACGGTATGCTTTCGAACTAACCGTGCTTCAGTTAGGACTTTTAAGGGTTGTAACGTGGCCTGGTTCACGGTTTTAAGAAACAAAGGATAGAGGCTCAAAGTTTATTTGTACCCATCCCAATCTTCGTGATGTTCTCCAGTCCTATGCTCAATTAACTATGCGTTTAGTCTCCAAAAGAATTTGGGAATTATGACGTTGACATTTATGATGGTTCAAAAACCGGAATTTTGTTTTGCAAAGGCAGTCATCCTCCTTTCTTGTAATATTTTCTTTTGTGAGGGTATGTAATGACCTCTTTTCGACTTTGTTATCCCTAACTTTTGCCTGAACTGTTCGTTTTAAAACTACAGTCAGCGGGATACCCCAATTTTATCTAAGTCTCCTTAATAGGTTTTGACTTAGCAGACCCTTGCATTGCTTTCTTTTTCTTTGCGGACATTGACTGCCAGACTTAATTGATGACGGAGAACCATCAGCGATTATGTTCAAAGGAACAATTTGGAATGATTAAGTTAACTGAGCAGCTACCCTATCCCAGGTTATATATGAAGGGTTTTATTTTATATGAAGGAAAACTCCTACTTCTTTAGGCTCAAAGAGGTTGACGAGGGATTAACATCCTTATATCTCCATTATTTAGGAATTGAACAAATGCCTGTACATCGTCAACATGGTCTGTTCGAAAGCGTAGTGTATGAAATTGTGGTATCGTTTTCGTCATTCTCCCTCAAAAGGTGTACGACTTTAATCGAGAGTTGAATATCACAAAGAAGAAAACCGAGTAAAAACACAGTTTTAAATATAGTGAGAACACTAGGAATGAATCAAGACAAACGTAAGCAATGCAATAATGATTGTTGTAAAGTACATAGCATATGTCATAAGACTAATGTTTAAACAAACGGAAATAAATTGCGAATGAAAACAAAACTAATGATCTGAGAAATCCTCCTTCTAGCCACCTATGGCTTTAGACTTGCTAGGATCTTCGAACTCAATGAGCCCTTCTTCAATCAAATCTTGTACCTTGTGTTTCAACGGCCCACAATCCTCTGTATCATGACCAGGACTGTCTGAATGATAAGCGCATCTAGCATGATGCTTGTACCCGGGAGCGGGGTTAGCTGGAGCTGAGTATGGAGGCAGCAGTGTTACCAGGTTCTGACTGAGCAGATGTTGCAGAGCTTGAGACAGCGGCATGTGCAATGGGGTAAACGATCGTTTTGGCTTGGACCTCCAGGGGCGTTGGCCACCCTGTTGTTTTTGCTGATCCTTCTGTTGTAGTGTTGGTGTCTGATTAACCAGGATCGCTCCAACAGTGTTGGGTTCTTTTTTTCCGTCATATGACTTCTTTGTGTGATAGGAACCTGAGGGTGCCCCTTGTATCTTCCCATTTTTGATCCCATCTTCAATCCTCTCACCAATGACTACCAAGTCCGAGAACCCTGAAGATATGCTTCCGACCATCTTGTCGTAGTATGGTCCTTGCAAGGTGCTCATAAATATGTCCACCAGTTCTTTTTCCATTAGGGGAGGTTGGACTCGAGAAGCCATTTCCCTCCACCTTTGAGCATACTCCTTGAATGATTCATCCTTCTTCTGTGACATGTTTTGTAATTGCATTCGGTTGGGTGCCATGTCCAAGTTGTACTTGTAATGCTTTAAGAAGGTGTTGGCCAAATCATTCCAGCTTCGGACAGAAGACTTCTCTAATTGCATGTACCAGTCAATGGACGCTCCGCTTAAGCTTTCTTGAAAGAAATGTATCATTAGCTTTTGATCGTGGGCATAGGCAGCCATTTTCCGCACATACATGCGCAAGTGATTCCTCGGACATGTGAGTCCTTTGTATTTCTCGAAATCGGGAATCTTGAACTTGCGAGGGATAGTCAAGTCTGAGACCAAACTCATTTCGAAGGCATCCACATCGAAGGCATCGTATCCTTCTACCACTTTTAGTCTTTCTTCCAGCGCCTTGATTTGTTCACTATCCTTGGAGTCTTCCCTAGAGTTGGGATTAGACTGTTGCGTCTGAGGTGCTTGGTCTGTGTTGTCCACCTCTTGCACTCCGTATTGTAGATCCAGGTAATCATCATCCCTAGGGACATTGCTAGCAGGAATGCGAACTGTGCGGGTTGTCCCTTTCGTTTGTGGAGTGGGGACAAATCCTTCTTGGGAGGTCTCTCCTTTCTCCTGGAATTGGATAGCTCTCCTAACAGAGCGGACTTGAGGTCTTTCCTTAGCAGGGCCAAAGCCTGGAACAAATCCTAGCAGCGGGTTTTCGTCATTGGGGATCTCATCCTGAACCAGGGTATCCCTAGACTGAACCTCTTTTGCCTTTTCTTTGTTGTCCATGAGGGCCTTCATGAATTCTAGCATCTGAGCCATACCTCCTTTAACTTCTTCCATACTAACCTTTAGTTGATCCACATCTTCACGAAGGGCAGTTTGATTTTGTTCTAGCTGCTCCATCGATTTCTTTTGCTGAAATCTGGTTTGATAAGACGGTCGGGATGTTAGGTTATCCCTCCCAATGGTTCCTTGCTCTGGAGATAGAAGAGAAATATTCTCTTAATGCCATGAAAATGATGTGTATGCCATGCATGATATGCTTTGTTTGTATTGATGCCTTTACCCACATCTATGGATAAAATCTTTTTTTATATCTTTTTTGGATAAGACATGATGCAAGAATGCAAATGAGGAATGATGCATGCAAACACAAAGATATAGCAACAGACAAACAAGAACATAACAAAAATGCAAATCAAATCATAATATTTCAAGAAATACAGGTGAAGGATAGAAAAACACTTAGAAAGGGGGGGTTTGAATAAGTGTAGCTTTAAAAACTTGACAGATAAAAATAAATTGCACAGTTATTTTTATCCTGGTTCGTTGTTAACTAAACTACTCCAGTCCACCCCCGCAGAGATGATTTACCTCAACTGAGGATTTAATCCACTAATCGCACGGATTACAATGGTTCTCCACTTAGTCAGCAACTAAGTCTTCCAGAGTCTTCTGATCACACACTGATCACTCCAGGAACAACTGCTTAGATACCCTCTAAGACTTTTCTAGAGTATACTGATCCACACGATCACTCTAGTTACAACCTGCTTAGATAACCTCTAAGACTTCCTAGAGTATTCTGATCCACACGATCACTCTAGTTCCTTACAACTTAATGTAATCAATTCTAAGAGTATTACAAATGCTTCTTGAAAGCGATAATCACAAACTGTGATATTTCTCTTAACGTTTAAGCTTAATCTCACTAATATATTACAACAGCAATGTAGTGAGCTTTGATGAAGATGAAGATTCTGAGCTTTGATTTGAACAGAGTTTAAGCAAGTTAATTTGAGTTGTTTTGGTGCGGAATCGTTAACCTTGCTTCTCATCAGAACTTCATATTTATAGGCGTTGGAGAAGATGACCGTTGAGTGCATTTAATGCTTTGCGTGTTCCGTACAGCATCACATTTAATGTTATACGCTTTTGTCAACTACCTCGAGCCTTGTTCACGCTGTGTCTACTGACGTAGCCTTTAATAGCTTTTAACGTTCCTTTTGTCAGTCAGTGTAGCTTGCCACTTGTACTTCCTTCTGATCTGATGTTTGTGAATACAACGTTTGAATATCATCAGAGTCAAACAGCTTGGTGCATAGCATCTTCTGATCTTCTGACCTTGAAGTGCTTCTGAGCGTGATACCATCAGAACTTCAGTGCTTCTGTTCTCTTGTTCTTCTGATGCTTCCATAGACCCATGTTCTGATTCTGCCTCGACCATCTTCTGATGTCTTGCCAGACCATGTTCTGATGTTGCATGCTGAACCCTTTGAGACAAAGCTTCTGAGCGCTGAATTATGCGTACTCTTTATATATTTCCTGAAAAGGAAATTGCATTGGATTAGAGTACCATATAATCTTAAGCAAAATTCATATTATTGTTATCATCAAAACTAAGATAATTGATCAGAACAAATCTTGTTCTAACAACAGGTTCATAGGTTCGACGTAGCGGCTCTTGGGAGCCAACCTTTTTATAGGGGGTTCTAGAAGGTCTCATGGGGTCGTTCGTAGCCTCCGAGACTTTTTGTCTCTTCGGATTTTAGAACAACTCATTTTACCCATGAGGTTCGAATTTTTGGGGTAGGTTCCCGGAGAGATCAGCCAAATATCCCGTCCTGCCCTCAACAAAGTCAAGCCTCGTTTTGGACATTTCCGAATACTCAACCCACTCCGAGTGGAGTTATCAATGAGACTCGTAGGCGATTCATACTCCCCTATTGATCTCAAAGTTAACTCCCACACTTAGGGTTTTAACATTACATAATGCCAGCAGTGTATATAAAAATATAACAATTAGGCAATTAAATATACATACATTAACATAAACAATTAAATATAACATATTATAAACAATTAAATATTTTTTAGACAAATAACAAAAAAATAATTGCAAACCCTAAAAAAGGCGAATTAGCCAAACCCTAAAAAGTTGTCAAACCTAAACCCTGCCAAATCCTATAGGAGCATAGTATTCACCATTATAGTTATCCCCAGCAGAGTCGCCAGCAGTAGCAACCTGCCCTAAAAATTTAATGACTTAGAGTCGCCACCTATTCTGAAGGACGAATAGGAAACCCTACGCAGTATAGAGATCAGGGTAAGATACTATATTCAGGTCGAGGGAAGGTGTTAGGCACCCTCAACCCTTTCCTAAAGGTTAACATTGCAAAGATAAGGGTTATGGCAAAACATAAAGAAAGGTAACAAACAATTAATAGGGTTAAAGACATGATTAAGATTTGGAGGAAGGGGACTCGCCTTGTTGCCAAGTGCCTACGTATCTCCTTAGGGAGAATCAGAGTCAACGTAGTTCGGGGCACAGGATTGTACGCCTTAGAATTAGAATTTGATTGGTGTTTGAATTTGTTTTGAAGTTGTTTTGAAATGCGAATGTTCGAAGGTATTTTGAGTTACCTTATCGTAGTTGTGAACATCGCAGTGTTGAAACACCGTAGTATCGTGGTTTAGTGTATTTTGAGTGTTTTGAAGATGTTTTGGGCGTACAACCCTGATTTAGTTTTGCACTATTAACCGCAACGATCA
Organism: Vicia villosa; assembly: GCF_029867415.1. Taxonomy (NCBI): domain Eukaryota; kingdom Viridiplantae; phylum Streptophyta; class Magnoliopsida; order Fabales; family Fabaceae; genus Vicia; species Vicia villosa. The sequence goes on from NC_081182.1 coordinate 142,611,929, forward strand.
ATAGATTCGATCGCCATAGTTAACAGATTTGAAGTTGCACCGTTACCAATTTTTATCAATTGATTTGATTATTACTAATAACGAATTAAGATATTTTTTAATAATTTTTATAATTAGTTTATATGATTTAATTTGTATCATTACCCCTTGCAATCGATTGATTCGATTAAAAAGAATAATGAATTGAAGTATGGAAGATAGAAAGGTTAATCATCGCGACTAATAAGATAGTCGAAACCATTTAACCAAATAGGAATTAGTTGCATTTTAATAACATTAAAATTATTATTGCCCATAGCGATTAATCGATTTAATCGGCACGAACAATAAATTGAAATTTTAACATTTTATAATATATATTAACCTATTTATAAAAATAAATTATTATTATTATATAAACAAATGTTTTAAAATGATTTAAATAAATCAAATAAATTAATTAAAATTAATTTAGTTATTAGGGTTAGGTTTTAGTGTGGCAGTCACTAGGGTGTATGATATGAGCAATCAGATCCTGGGTGTTAGATCTAAGAGGACGAGGATCCTATGGCTAATAGCTGAGGGTATATGGTGGGCCATCTAGCTGCGCTCGTACTGAATCAAGCAATGCTTCTCAATAATAAAATGAAATTAACGTTGGAGGAGGGACTCGAACCCACGCCCTCCCCCTTACAAACGTATAGTCTAACCACTACACCAAACGCGTCAATTTGTCTCCCAAACGCGCGCATCACATAATATATGAAACCTAAAAAAAGAATGAAACAAGAGCGTCAAAATTTGAATAGACCAATGACCCATCGCCATGTTACCTTCTTCTTCCCCCCAGACCTGCAAACCTCTGCAACTGTAGCTACGAATTAGCTACGAAACGCTCGTAGCAAACCCAGAATACGAAAAATAGCGAATAGGGCATAAATATATATAAATCTTTCGCACCCTCTCAAAACGTTTCTTCCAGGCCATACGATCTCACCCCTGCATCCGATTTGACCTGATTTTTGCCCTACTAAAAAGCCCTATTTGAAAGCTCTTAGAACCCTAATGGTCAACAATGGTGGATCGCCCCACAACCACGCAAACGCTAGACCAATTGCCCAGAAACGATTGAAACATTAACATAAACCATAATATGCAACCAAAATCCAGTATAGATGCATGAATCAATACAATCGACCTTAAATTCAAAGTGGCATACCGTGGGCTTTTGGAGGTTGTTCTGGGAGTGTTGATGACGCGTAATGCTTCCAACACGTTCGGAATTCTTCAAGGATCCTCGTGCAACCTTTCAATCTTCTTGCAATTGCTTGATCCTTCCAAATCAAATCTGAGTTTTTGAAGAATTTTCTTGTTCTTGAGTGTGCACTTCCGGACAGAATTCCGACCCCTAATCCCATGCTTTATGTTTACTACTTATAGGGGAGTAAATTAGGTCTAAAGAGGAGCCCTAGAATCTCTTAAATCAAAACTTGCCATAGTTGAGAAATTTGATTTGTTTCTTGAATAATAAGCTACTACATTTGGCCAAAATTTAATTTATTCTCCCCTAATCCAATCATCACGAAATTAGCAATATATTTTATCATTAATATTGATTGGAAATCACCAAAATATATTTTCCAACAAAATATTTGATTTTCCCACTTATTTAAATCATAAAAAATCAATTTTAAATGAAATAAAATTGTGTAAAGTCAAATAAAATGTTATTATTCGTGGCACGTACTTTGGATAACTTATGGGCCAAGTTTAAGTCATAAAATATAGGCCCACTTGCAAGAAATTCAATTTGGACTTCCTTTATTTCACATTTGGTCCTCTAAAATTACCCAACTTTGACCAAGCATATCTCACTCAATTTTTAAGCTATGAGTGAGTTCTAGGACTTTTTGGAAACCTCAAAGTGTCCTCTATAAGCCACTTTGGAACATATTTTTCATTTGGAGCTTTTATCTTGATCATATCTTCTCTAACAAAAAACTGCTTTTGAAGGATGCTTGAAAATGACCTGTAATCTTTTGCTTTGTACCTCTCAAATGAAGCATTTCTAGCCTTGGCTTGTGAGAGACAAAATTGTAGAGAACCCAATTTCCTTTCAAAATAGGCTTTGAGTGGAGAATTTTTGATGTTTCATGTGAAAGTTATGCCCAGTCAAAGTTGGGTTGACTTTCTCCTAAGAAACCCTAATTTGAACCTTTTTGTATTTGTTCATCTCTGAGTTTCTATTAATGGAATCATGATCAATCTTTGATCAAATGATGGTTATGCACACCTATGCTTGATGTTTGACCAGTGATCATAGGTTTGAATCCTGCTTTGCTTGTAGTTGACCTTCAGGTTTGAATCAGTTGACTGTGGATCTTGGGATTGTTTGAGCAAGGCTTTGGAATTAAATCTTGAACTTTGAATTATTGTAAATGGAATATGGAAGGAAAATTTTGGGGTATGACACATTGTATAACACTCCATTCTATGCTAGGTTGCACAAGTTTGTCTCAAGGCAATGTATACAGCTCATTGGAAAGGAACTAGAAAGGGTGAAATTTGTTGGTTCTAGCAAAGAGAGGGGTGGCTGATTCATTAGAACAACACATGGGTTACCGTGTGTGTTAGCTTACAGGTTTCCAACTTTTAGGCAACCCTGATCCTATAGACGCAATTCATGTATTCTGGATTAAAATGCACATTGCAGATCACGAGCCCGGTCATTATAAAAATAGTAAAAAATGAGATTTGGAAGAAGAGTGTGAAGAGTTGAAGAGATATTTTAATACTTTGGATGTTGTAGGTTAGAGGGTGTTGAAGAAAAAAGTTAGTGATCTAACATATCCATCCATAACTTCAATGTGTCCACCACCGGTGAAGTATAAGTCAAAGAGGGGAGTTAAGAAGAATAGAAAGGGTCAAGAGAGTGATGTGCATTATGATCCTAGCGCTTCGCAGGGGAGTCAGCGTACGAAGATATCATGCACAAAATAAACAGAAACTCAACAGACCATTGGTAGCCAACCGTCCACCAATTCTTCCAAACATATTTACCTATCATAGTTTTATGCTTTCTTACATTCGTACATCGATGACATTACCAATGTTGGTGATGATGGAAATTATGGTTTCCGCTCTATTGCAAATTTACTTGGGTGGGGCGAGGAGTCATGGTCTTGGATACGAACGCAGTTAGATACTCAAGTACATCAACACTCTGATTTGTTTTCTAAGTTGTTTTATGACACTGTCTCTACAATTAAGAATGCGTTACCCGTATAACACTTGGGAGTGCAGGATAGGGAAAAATGGATGACACTTAACATCACATTTTCCCCCTTATCTTAGCTCCACCTATGTATACGAGTACACACACAATCATTGTTGTTAGTTTTGTCAACGAGAATCATTGGGTCCAGGTAAGTTGAAACATTATTGTCCATTGCCTTCCGTAACTGATCATTGGAGAAAGAATTGTACTGATGATGCAAAAGCTTGGGAATCAGCATATGTGGGTCACTTTAGACACCGGAAACACCTGTATAAAAAGTCTTTGTAGTTTGTTCTTTATGCATATATGTATGAAAATTATATATATATATATATATTATGTCGGATATTTATTTTACATAATTTAGTATTCAAGAAAAAGTTATTAAAAATAGGAGGAAAAAAGCATCAATACTGCCGAAAAAATGAAATTTACGAATTTTTTTAAGGCTTAAATAGTCAGTTGGTCCTTGTAAGTTAGCGTGTTTTTTTATTTTCGTCCCTGTATCTTTTTTTTGGAATGATCCCTCAATGTTAAAATCTTTTTGGTTTTAGTCCCTAAAGTTAAAATCCACAGGAAAATTCGTAGGAAACCTGCAGATTTTCCTGCGAATTTTAATTTTAGGGACTAAATCCAAAAGAAAATCAATATTTAAGGACTTTATCCAAGAAAAAAGATACATGGACTAAAAATAAAAACACACTAACTTACAGGGACCAAAAGACTATTTAAGTCTTTTTTTAATTACCGAAAATTTTCAATTTCTGGTATGTTGTATATCGTCACTGGAAATTTGGAATCTTCGGTATCGGAAATTTTGAAATTTCTGGTACCCCACACGATAAAAACCAGTTACTTTAACGAAATATCCGATATCGTGCAAAATATCCGATAATTCTTAGGAAATTTCAAAAATTTCGATAATCTATGAAGACATTACCGTAAAAACGCCTAAAATAGAGGGTGCCAGGTCTAATTGAGAGGGTGACAGTTTAAATCCTTGTATTATTCTCCCCGAGGATGAACTCAGGTAATTTAAGTTAAAATTTTAAACTAGTATCTTATATTCCAACATTACATAGATATTTGGTTTTATTAACGTGAAAGAAAAGACAAATAAAAGGATAAGTTACTCTAAACACAGCTTTTAGAATTTTCGAAAATGCCAAAACGATCAAGGTATAAGAGGTTAGAGGAGCGGAAAAATTGATCTACTTCTTAAATAGTGTTCAGGGATGTTGAAATAAGATACCCAAAAGATAGAACAATTGACATTGGTCATCGCCACCATGGTGATACGTTTCAACCCATATTTCCATGCTCACAAGATATTCATCTAAACCAACTACCCCATCAAGCACATAGTTACAAACAGTTTTTACATGAAGAATAGTTGCATGGTCAATGAACTTGTAACATCCTAATTTTTGTCCCAGACATAACCTAATTAATTTGTTTATTTTAAACAATATGAAATGCTACATTATAACATCAGAGAAACAATCATCGAAATTTAAGGTGGTGGGACTATCATGTAAGATATATGTAAGTTTTTGGCAGGCCCCACCCCACACCGTTTTTGGCAGGCTTTTGTGGAGTGGGCCTAAACGGGGCGGGCATGCCCGTTTGCCACTCCTACCATTAAAGTGCTGCATGGTTATTTGATTTATTTGAGGTTGACTTTGTGATATTTGATCCCATTAAATAAGGAAAATGTACTAGCGTAAACAGTTGTGTTAGGTAACTATTCCTACGGGTGGATAAGAATTAACCACCCATAAGTAACCTACCAAATCCGTAGCAATATTTCATTCTGGGTCAGTTTAATTCAGACTCACAGTTTGGGCAAATCTTACAAACGGTTTCAAAAGGGTGTGTATGGTCAAAATCAGTTGAGTTTTTCTGACCCAACAGAAACCGAGCCCGACCGATTCTATACTAGTGTAACATAGGCCCAACCCAGCAATTTTTTCAAGTCCATTAGTAGCAAACTAAACCCAACGACCCAACATTAACATCAGATTCAAGAGTTATGTCCTCCCAACCATAGCTTCACCTTTAGCCGTCACCTTGCAAAACAATACCAAAATCGATGTATCTCCTCCGCCGTCATCACCATCCTTTCCTCCTTCATCCTCACTAAGCATCAACGTTATATATCCGTATCCTTCTCAATCACGACTTTCTCACTCAAACACGACAAGTCTACACCATCTCTCATCCTCAATCAGTTTTGTGTTATCATATGTTCTTCCGTGTTTGTTTTTGCTTACTATACACTAAATTCTTCTTTATTCTTGATTTTTTTCTAATTTGTTTTCTAATATTTTGAATGAAATTGGTATTTTTTAGGTTTTTTAATTTCAAGAGTTCTTTGAGTTATTTAAGGTTAGATATTTGTTTTTGTTTCAAGAGTTTTGATCTTTTATATTTTGTTTAAATAACTCCATTTGATTTATTTTTATGGAGATATGCAAGGAGCTGGAGACATTCAAGGATATGGAAATTTGCATAATAACAGTAAGTTTTCTCTTTATTCATAAGGTTGATATGGTTTATTTCATGTATGCTTATTTGAGATTTTGTAAAAAAAATTATGCTTGATTATGAGTCTAAGGTTGACTATCAGTAATATGCACTGTTATGTGAATTAGTCAGTAAACACTTTATTCATGATTAGGTGTATGCTATGTTATGTGAATTACTGTGTTATGTGAATCTTGTTGAGTTGAGTTGAATTGAATTGAATTCATGAATGAAAAGAATAAAAAGGGTGATTAGGTATGTAATTTTTTGTTACACAAGTTCCTCACTACTAGTATTGCAGTCCTCTAATCTTGATGCAAAACGGTAGGTTTTTTACTGTTAAATGGCCATTTTGATCCAAGTGTGAATTGCTGCCACAATAGCATCTTATTAACTATTACTAGTTCAACAGTATTCTTATGATAAAGGTTATTAATAATAAAGGTTATTAACTATTACTAGTTCTTAACAATATCCTTATAACAACATTAAGGATTAATAACTACTACTTCTAAACTGTATAGTTGATTGTCTAAATGATAATTTTAATAACTGTTTTAATGTTGTTATTGATGCAAGTCTTATATATATTCATGTGTTTAGACTTTAAATATGATAAGCACAGGGACTACTCACATGATATACTTATGTGAATCTTTTAAAATCCTAGCCAAATCTTATAGTATGTTATACTTATGTGAATCTTCTCTTTGTTTTCTCTCTCACAACACAAACACTTTCTCTCTCGAACCATGTTTTTAGCTGTGTAGTATCTTGTTAAGTTGAATTGAATTGAATTCATTGGTTGTTCATTTGTTAATCTTTCAATAATAATTAATTACTCATTGTTTAAGTTATGGATCAAGACACTCTAACAATAACACCCAAATCTTCCTCCTATTGGCCGGAAGAAAAGAAGAGCTAATGCAAATGCTAATAGAAAGAGGTATGAGTTATGGGACCACTTTATCCTTATTTCTAATAGTGATCCCGCTACTGCGGCATGTAAGTGTTGTCATCAAAAGTACATGTGTGACTCTAAGAAACATGGTACGTCAAACTTAAAGAGTCATATGAAAACATGTCCTAAGTATCTGTTGAACCTGTCAACTGACCCTACCCAAACCATATTGACATATTCAACAACTCAGGGAGGTGTTTTGGTTCCAACATGTTCTAGGTTTGATCCTTTAAGTTGTATAAAGGGGTTGGCTTACTTTATCAGTTTAGATGAGAAGCCATTTATTACAGTTGAAGGAGAGGGATTCAATTACTTTTGTAACCAAATGCAACCCCAATTTACTATACCATCAAGCAGAACCATTTCTAGGGACTGTTTTCAGATATATTTTGATGAGAAAGTGAGGTTGAGAGCGTTATTTAAGTTTGATTGTAGTAGGGTGGCAATTACAACATATTGTTAGACTTCTGTTCAAAATCTAAACTACTTAACCCTCACTGCCCATTTTATAGATAGGGATTGGCAATACCAAAATAGGATAATTAGTTTTACGATTATCCCAAATCATCGAGGTAAAATAGTTGGTAAGAAGGTTGAGGATGTGTTGAAGGAGTCGGGGCTGTGAAAAGTTTCAACTATCACACTAGATAACGCGGCATCAAATGATGTTGCTGTTAAGTATTTAGAACATAAAATAAGAAACATGAATGGACTTTTGTTGGATGGATTTGGGTTTCACATGAGGTGTTGTGCTCATTTACTGAATTTGGTCATGAGAGATGGATTAAAAGTAGCTAGCTGTCATACCCCAAATTTTACCGCCCTGGTTCGAAAATCATATAATTTGGTTTTACAAAAATATTTGGTTTATTTACATTTTTTTATATTAAAATTTGTTTAGTTTATTTACTAACAATTTTGGGCTTTAAATTTCGCTGGCTTATTTACTAATATTTTGGGGTTTTAAATTTCTATGGTTTATTTACAATAATAACATTTTGGGTTTTATAAATTACTTTGGTTTATTTACACTAACGTCTTTGTTTTTTAATTTCTTTGATTTATTGACACTAACGTCTTGGTTTTTTAATGTCTTTGGTTTATTTACACTAACATTTTGGATTTTATATTTACCTATGTAAAATATATATAATAGTATATTTAAAACTATTTGTATTTTCTAAATAGCAAATACTTGCTTGAACTTCATATACTTTTAATTGGTTTTTTATTTCAAATAAATAATATAACACAATTGTTAAAGGAGTAAAGCTTGTAAACACAAAGTCATAGGTTTGAATCCCACAAGTGACATTTTTGCATTTTTCTTCTATTTTTACTAATTTTCTTTCCTTTTGCAACATATCAAATTTCGGGCTTTTGGATGTGTGTTTGGATATGGGTTATTTCCCTTTTGGGATTTTTAACCTAATTTCCACTTTATAAATAGGATTCTTGGGAATCATATTGAAGGGAGGATATTTGGTTTCACGTACATTTTTTTTCAAAACACTTTCTTTCAAATTCTTTTTTTCTACGCTGTTCTTCTTCCCTCTTCAAGGTTTGTCCGCGTTGAGTGAACAGACAACCGCCGACAAGCCTTTTCCTTTTTATTGAAAATTTTTTTAAAACTTTTTTATCAAAGATCCTATGCTCTTGGGGGCCAAGATTTCATATGAGGCCCCCCTTTCTTTTCAATTTGGTTTTGGTTTTGGCTGATGATTTCTCACGAAGCCTAAGATTTCATATGAGGCCCCCCTTTCTTTTCAATTTGGTTTTGGTTTTGCCCGATGATTTCTCACGAAGCCTCCCTATTTAAAAACATCTTTCAAATATTTTAACTAGAATTACAATATTTTTGGCCAATGATGACACCTGAGGCCTCCCTTTTTCAAAATGATTTTACAATGTTTTTGGCCAATGATTTGGTATGAGGCCTTTTTCTTTAAAAATGTTTTTTGGCCAATGATGACACCTGAGGCCTCCCTTTTTCAAAATGATTTTACAATGTTTTTGGCCAATGATTTTGTATGAGGCCCTTTTCTTTAAAAAGGTTTATTTTGGCCAATGATGACACTTGAGGCCATTGTTGCTACATTTTGATTTAAATTTACGATCGTAATTTTGTTTGCCTAATTTTAAGTATTTTTTTAAAACCTAAAACCTAAAGGCTAAATGGGTCCCCTTGAGTACAAGGGAGGCAAAGGGTGCCTAACACCTTCCCTTTTCCTAATCTACCTACTTATCCAAAATCTCATTTTTAAGGTTTCCCACTTGCCTAAAACAAGTAGTGGATGGAAGCTCGTTTAAACGTAAATTTAAAGCAGGTTGCTACACTAGCACCTCAATTTCAAGTGTTAGAAATGCAATTAGGTTTGTAAGATCTTCACCGCATAGAGCTTTAAAGTTCAATGAATGCGTGGGTTATGTCGAGATTACATGCAAGAAGTGGGTATCTCTTGATGTTTCAACTCTATGGAACTCGGCATATTGATGTTAGATGCGACTGAGAAGTTATAAGCTAGAAGATGGGGATGAAGACTATAGGGATTTCTTTGAAGGTGATTCCCCCTAATAGTCAAGATTGGGATAATGTTAGGGTCTTTATTAAGTTTTTGAAGAATTATTATGAAGCGATGAAGGTTTTTTCTGTTTCCACCAAAGCGAGCTTGCATACAACTTTTCTGTTCTTGGCTGGAATTTACATTGAGCTTAAGCGATTAAACATGTACCTTAATGGACTGTTTGCTTATGTAGCTAGGGACATGTTGGATCAGTTTAGGAAATACTGGATTGATATCACTAAGATGAACCAACTCCTTTATTTGGGTGTCATTTTTTATCCCCGGTATAAGTTAAGATTTGTGGACATGTGCTTTGATGATATATATGGAAAATGTTCAGAAGCTAAAAGTTAAGATTTGTGGACATGTGCTTTGATGATATATATGGAAAATTTTCAGAAGCTAAGAAATCCTTATTATAAGAGATTAATAGCAATCTCTCAAAAAATTTCATGGTTTATAAACAAGCCTATGACAATGCTGAAGGATCTGTCCCGTCTATGGCAGCCACTTTTTCTCATGGTGAAACTGCTGCCAGTGTCGAAGTACCAACACATATAGCTAGACATAATGCATTTTAGTAACATTTGTAGTCTATGGATTCGGTTGAAGAAGAAACTGAGCTTCAGATCTATATAAAAGATAAATGTATACATTTTAATGAAAAGAATAAAGATAAGCTTGACATTCTATGTTGGTGGAAACATAATGTTAGCTAATATCCAGTTTTGTCCTAAATTGTTAGAGATATAATGCCTACACCAATTTCAACCGTGGCTTCTAAAAGTGCTTTTAGCATGGATGGGAAAGTTTTAGAGGTATATAGAAGCTCTCTCAAACCTGAAACAGACGAGGATCTTATTTGTGCTCAAAACTGGTTGAGGCCTTCCTTATATCAATTCAAAGACTTAGAATTTAATGAAGACTATGAGATTTCGGAAGATGCTTTAGAAGGTATATTGTTTCTATATATCTTAAGTGTAATTTTTTAGTTTGTTTTGTAATATGTTGCTAATTGTTTTTTAAAATTTTCTATAGGATTTAGTGAAATTTAAATAAGGAGTGGAGCCCCGTTATCCTCTTCGACTCAGTCACAGCCTTCTGGTTGTGCCTGAAACAAATCAAGGTTAATTTATATTGTATTTTACTCATAATTTTGAAGCAATGCATACAACAACCAACCCCTTTTTGAAAGAATTTTGAAGCAATGCACAACACTTTTGAAGAAGACATGTCCGACATCTATGGAGGAACAACTATGTTCATAAGGATTTAAGTGATTTGGTCCTTTACAGAGCAAAATATTTTGCTTTTGTATTATTTAAATGTTTCATATCAGCGTATGATTGTATTCTTTGTGATAATTTTCCATTTGTATTTACAGAAACTACATCAAATGTATATTGTCAATGCTGGTACTGGCTTTAGGAAGATGCTTTGGCCTATTGCGCAGAAGTTTCTTGATCCTAAAACTACTACAAAGATACAAGTGAAGGATATAACTATCAAAGCTACTGTTTCTTACATTCATTTCCCTAATTTTCAGATTCTTGAATCTTAGTCTCTATATAAATTAGAGGAAGTCATTGAATCTAATTCCGTAATTCCCTAATGTTTATTCTAATTTTATTGTATATTTTGTTTATTAACTGTTTGTATCTCGTCTTGCAGGTTTAAACTTAGCACCTCTTGTTGTGAAAATAGATCCAAATGTAAATGTTGTCCTAACTGCTTGCATCACTGTGTTTGTGGGATGTTATTGTTCTGTCAAACCGGCTCCACCTACTGTAAGTCAACATTCATTTGGATCTAAGTCATTCATTTCCTACAAAGCTGCTGATTCATAAACCAACTCCACCTCATGTAAGTCAACATTCATTTGTTTCATACATCAGTTTCATAAATCATTAATTTCAATTTCCTACAAAGCTGTTGTTTCTTACATTCATTTCCCTAATTTTTAGATTCTTGAATCTAAGTCTCTATATAAATTACAAGAAGTCATTGACTCTAGGTATGCCTTTGTGCCTTCACCATGTTGCATTGTAGTTTCTATTTAACTAACTGATGTATTTGGTGTGTGCAAATGTATTATGCAGTCAATTGCTAGACTTTCTAGGTGGTTCGTGTACATGTTCCCGCGATGGTGGATGTCTTAGGACTAACAAGAGGCCATGGAATTATCATAATATCATGAAGGTAATGCTTCTCTGCTATCTCCCTTATTAGCTCTTACTTGTGCATGCTTATGAAATATATATGGCTTATAAATGCTTTGTTAAACTAGCATTTCGAAAACTAATAAAGATATACCTGCCATATGTTTGTAGGAATTGAAGAAAATGGGAGAAAAAGATTATGAAGCTCATGAAAGATAGCTCATGTTTTATATTAATTGTGTTTGGTTGGTTGTGTTTCTGTTGGTGATAACGCGAAAATGTATCACATATTTGGCTTGATTTACATGAATTATGTCCTCATTTTATTTTAATTAAGATACTCTTTATTTGTACTATGCCGATATTTTTTATGTTTTCAGGTTTTTACTATTTATAAGACATGTA
>NC_081182.1:142958767-143063011 GCF_029867415.1 Vicia villosa
GATGTTCACATCAGATTACCATGACTTCTTATTCGGTCCATGTTCTGCTTTTTGTATATGTTTTTTTTAGCATGAGAACGTATTTGCGTTAAAAAACTTAGATTAGTCGAAGCATTCGCTTTTGAACTTTTCACAGATCATGCCATGGCGTTTTCGCGTAAACATATCGAGTTTTAGGAGAATGCTTAGCATGATACATTCTTGTAAGATAAAATTAAACCAGTACTTAAAAAGAACCTCCAGTATTTCAATGTATTTACACCAACTTATTTTTTTACACATGCAGTAGTTAGAACTTTTAGACCATATGCAGTGTGCCTAGGAACTATACTTGATCTAACAAATGGTTATTCACTCACTAGCTTCTCGTCTGAATCACCCTTTGAGCTCTTCAAAAAGTCACCTGAGTAAGATCCATCCCGTTGACGAATGATAATATTCAAATTGCTGGCTGGTAACTCTTCCTAAATGTTCACACAGAGAGAAACAGTCAGACAAACCCTTAATGTTACATGAATAAATTCTTCTACTAAGTGCAAGACCGAATAATAACTACCTGATCAATAGTTTTTTAGGCCTTGCGATCGAAACAGGATTGGCCAACTGCGCTTATCCTTGTTGATCAGGCCTGAATTCTGAAAATGCTTCACAAGTTCAGCCTTTCCTTGAATCTGAGCATATGCCAGTGTAGTAACTCTGTCGCTGTTATACCTGTAATCCCATTTGTTCTCATGAAAAGCCTGCATAAATTTTCAAAAACTTGCATTGAAAATACTTTCAAAAGAATAAATCTACTCATATTTCTTGCATGACAAGCTAAAGCTATGAACATGAAAATCGGAAATAGAGAGAAAAGTATAAAAAACTGATAAAACGGGATAACAAGTTTCGCTGGAGAGCATATTAACAAAAGCAAATCCCAAATTACAGTTATTCTGCAAGCAAAAACAAACATTAATAAATAAGTAAACCGGAAAATACCAAACAAAGCCGTAATTGATCCCTAATCGAAAAGATATACAGCATACTTTTAAGTCGATTGGCAAGTAGAGGAAATCGTAAATCCCCTTGTGATCTTTCTCAAGTACAGAAAGCAGCATCTTTGAAGTGCACCTTTAAAAAACAATCGAAACACACAAAAGTCATCAAGAAATTCATCAAGAAACTTATCACGATGTTGTTTTTGGTCTACATGTAAGGAATGTTTCTGATGATTAAGAAAGTCCTTGTTTCTTCACCATTGATGATTTTGTAAAGATCAATCTCCTAGCGAGTTCTTACTTTCAAGAACAGCTGCATGATGTAACGGCATTGTTGGACTTGAACTACGATATGCGCAAACATTCCGAAATACAACTGGTTGAGGCATGATGAGAGAAGCTTTCGGGTAGCCGTATATGAAACTTGGCGCATTAGGACGGCGCTGGATGCCATGAAAAGGAGTGTAAGGAGCCACATAGGTTTCATTCACACTAGAAGAACTTGGTGGCTGCTCCTCTTTTTCATTCTTTGTGTTAACAGCAGCATATAATTGAGATGGAGTGTGATATTGTTAAGTTGAGCAGGTATTTCTTTGATACGATCTGCTCGCAATTTCGACTCCATCAACAGTTTTCCATGTTCAATGGCCATATTCTCCAAGGTGGTAACTAAGTTTTCCATTGTTAGGTATCTGATAATTACTTAGCAAGAAAGGAAAAGAAAAGATACTATTCACTACACTGATCCAATTCTGTGTGAGATATATATGGGAACGAGGCAGCAAAACAACCTAACAGAATTACTAACAGAAAAACTAAACTAACTAACTAAACAGAAACACCTAACAGCCTAAAAGCTTAAACCTTTTAAAGCCTGATATTTTGTAGTATTAATGGCATCCCCATTGTATTTGGCTTCATTTTAATCGTAATTATTTATGAAATAAAATTTTCAGATAAAATAAAGTACGAGAACAAAGAGTGCGTTTGATTAGAGAATTTTTTCTGTCACCCCTCAATTTTTCAAAACGTATCGTAGTTTTTCAGATTTTTCGAAGAGTGTTGTAATTTTTTTGATTTCTTGAAAACTGTTGTAATTTACTTTAGTGTAATTTTTCTTTTTTTTTTTTTTTTTTTTGTTGAATTTCAACTATCAGCAGTTTTTTAAATTCTGGAAACTATCGGAATTTTTAGAAAAATCCGATATTTCTTCGAATATTTCGTAGAATCAATGTGTTTTTATTGAAAATTTCAAAAATTCTGATATTTCTTTGAAAAAACGAATAAACGTATAAAAAAATCGATTTTTTTTTAAAAAGAGCACAAAGGTAATTTTTTTTTGAAAAAGGAGCGCAAAGAGCACCACCTCCAGAATATATTCATGGATAAAACAAGTACAAAAAGAAGAGGGGACATAAAACTGAAACCCTCAAAAGCTAACAAAAACGGAACTCCCCGAAACCAAAACGGTTTCGTGCGAAGTCACGACTGACAACAACCGGGTAAAGAGTTCCACCATTGTTAATTCTGGATGGATAGACCAATATTAGCCAACCTGTCTGCACAGTGATTACCTTCGCGATAAATATGCGAGACTGTAAAGTTCATATTCGAAATCATCTTTTAACAGTTATTCCAACGATTTCTTAGGATCCAAGGAACTATAATAAGATCCGAGAAAGCTTGGCAAACCAGTTTGGAATCGCTTTCCAACCAAAGATTCAACCAACCCTTTTGAGAGAGATTTCTAAAGCAAACTTTGCTCCTGTAAGTTCAGCATCCTAGTGATAGGAAGATTTCTCATTTGATTCGCAAAAGAAATATAATTATTTTTTTGTTTGATTTTGCAAAAGAAATATAATTTTTTTTTGGTCAAGTTTCAAACCTTGTTTCACAATATAATTATTTTTAAAAAAGAAATAAACTGATAAACTTAATAAATGTACATATATTTAAATTCTTTATTAATTATTGATGACAATTTCTTTATCTCTATCTATAAAAATTAAATAATATACCTTAATTAATTTTAGAAAATCTCAATCCACCCTTAATCTCTTAGTCATCAGACAAAATTTCAATTATGTCCATTGTTTCTGTAGATATATCTCCGGAAGTTTTTTTTTTTTTAAATATTTGGTTTTTATAATTGCATTTACGGAAGGTTAGAAGATCCCAAATTAATTTGGAAAATCTCAAATGAAATGAAATATTCCTTAGCTACATCTACGGAAGATTTTGAAAATAGAATGTTCCGTAGATATAACTACGAAATATTCTATTAGATTTTAAATCAATTACATTTCACTCCAAAATGCGATTTTTATAACAAAAATGGAACATCAAATAAATTAAAGTACTACAATTAAGGTTTTTCAATTACTTTGATTTACTATAATTTGATGTTCCATTTTTGTTTAAAAAACTGGACTTTAGGAGTGAAATGTAATTGATTTGAAAATATAATAGAATGTTCTGTAGGTACATCTACGGAACACATTTTCAAAGTCTTCCGTAGATGTACCTATTGAAGATTTCATTAACGCTTTCGTAAATGCACCTATAGAAAAAACCAAAAATTTTTATAAAAAAATATTTCCGAAATTATATCTACAACAGACAAATAGACAATTTTAATAAAAGGTGAGAGATCTAATGGGTGGGGTAGCATATTCTCTATAATTTTGACATGTTTAATTATTTAATTTAGAAGGTTTTGAAGACACTTAACTATATTTATTTTTTTGATTAAGTAGAGAATTTCCTTAATTATTTATGTTACCAAGCAACTAAAAAAGTTAAATTACTTAAAGAAAAAAAAGGGTAATTTAGGGGTTTCACACATTTCCCATTCTCCCTTCTTGTGCAAGGTTACTCTTTTGAAGTTGTCCACACTCCACAATATACTACTCTTCCTCTTCCACTTGGCCATTGCAAACTACCAGACAAAAAACTGCACATTGTTGGAAGTTTAGCTTCATTCCCATCACAATTTCTCACAAAAATTTGAGCTTTTAGAATATTAGTGTTATACATACCCATCATGAATGAAGATACTATCATGGAGGTGAGGGGAAGATTTCATGGTTTCACCAGCTGGTGACAGTGAACCAACTTTCAGAACAGCCCATTTTCTAAAACCAATTTCAAACTCCATTGATGAGCCACCTTTTGATTTCAACCCATCATCAACATATTCTGTCTTTGATCCAAAGGAATGGCCTTTGAAACTCCATTTCAGTGGGTGGCGCATTCCACCAGATAAATGGGTTTACTGGGTTGATGAGCTTAGACCCATTTATGAATCAGTATGGAAGAAAGCTGGAATCTTTGAAGCTATAATGAGCTCTAAATGCTACATGCATAAAAATCGAAACTTGCTGCATGGGGTTGTGGAGAAATGGTGTTGTGAGACAAATACATTTGTGTTTCCATTTGGTGAGGCAACAATCACTTTGGAGGATGTCATGGTTTTGGGGGGTTACCCTGTCATCGGTCTTCCGGTTTTCGCCAAAGTTGAAGACAAAGAAATGAGAGAGGTGGAGAAGAAACTGAGACTTGCAAGACAGAAACCTTGGCAGACTAGTAAAGCTAAGGCCACCACAACAATGTGGATGGATATTTTCCTTGATGAAGGTAGTGAAATTGAACATGAAGCCTTTTTAGTTACTTGGTTGTCAATTTTTGTTTTTCCTTACAATAATTTGGTGAATCAATCTTTGTTTCCTATTGCTATTCATATTGCTAGAGGGAATTCGATTGCGTTGGCACCGGCCGTTTTAGCTGGTATATATAAGGATTTAACACTGTTTAAGAAAACAATAGTTGATTTGTGGAAACATGATGTTGCCGGAGGTGATAGATTTCCTTTAGAAGTTACTTTTCAATCCACCCTTTTACTTGGTTCAAATTTGGGTGTGGGAGAGGTTCAAAAATTTACAACCGCAACCCGTGTTGATCAACCG
Source organism: Vicia villosa (assembly GCF_029867415.1). Taxonomy (NCBI): domain Eukaryota; kingdom Viridiplantae; phylum Streptophyta; class Magnoliopsida; order Fabales; family Fabaceae; genus Vicia; species Vicia villosa. The sequence goes on from NC_081182.1 coordinate 142,963,713, forward strand.
TGAAGACCCTTTATTGTTTAGGTGGCATAAGGTTCAGGCCTTGAAAATTGACGATGTTAAGTTGGCATTGGACTCTGCTGTCGATGATTTTCTTTGGCGTCCGTATGGTAAATATGCTGATAAGTGTGGAATGTTTTATCCTGATGATGAAACTTGGGTTCCATTTTCGAAAGAGTTGGACAAAGCAATGCTCGCATTTGCTATATGTTTGAGGGTTTCGGAGCTTGTTGGATTTGACTCTATAGAGCAGTATCTGCCACATAGAGTTGCTATGCAGTTTGGAGTAGATCAAGATATTCCAAGTTATGTGTCGAGATTCAATGAGACTAAAACAGTTGCTTGGAAAAACTACCGCAGGCTCATAACTGATAAAAAATTGTATTTTTCCACCAAAATATTTTGAGGCAGATGTTACCACGCGTTATGCAAGGTGGTGGAAGGAATCGGTATTGAGTCACGGCGATTTTATTAAGAAATTGTGCAGAAGAAGAGAAGTCCGAGTTCAAGAAAACATAGACCTTGTGTAGGGAAACTTAGTAGAAGTTTTAATGAAGTTGGTGTTCCACCTGGATTTCCTCCAAATCTTGTGGACTTTCTTAATTTTGGAAATTTTTGTTATGAGCCTGCTTCTGAAAATTCTACCCGCGAATGTGCGAAATCGGATGAAAATATTGACGGTCCTTTCATATCTGCTGAGCATTATCAGCCCGACGTGTTAAAAGAGTACAAATGTGGTGGCATAATCCATGAGTCTGACCACTTAATCAGCCAATGTTCTTCGGCCTCTTTAGGAGATTCTGAAAAGATATTGCCACTGAAAAGGACAATTACAAATGATATCCTTGAACTTTCGACAGATAGTTTGGAGGAAGATTTTGAAGATGAAAATGGGAGCAAAAAGATTTTCCATCAGAAAAAAAGTCTCTTCGTGCAACGATGAAACTGTTGCGCAACATGATCATTGGTTTCACTCTGATACAGCTGCCCAAGCAGAAGCTAAAGAAACTGTCGAGGAAAAAGACGATGAAGTTATTGTTTATCTAAAAGCACAAAACTTGAAGAATCAAGAGGAACTCGCGCGCCTTGCAAGACAACAGGAAGAGATATTACGGTTAATGGCTTTGAGGGAGAAGAGAGATGAAGAGTTGAGACAACTACTCATTAGTGTTCTAAGGAATCAGCAGCCACCACCACCATCATCATCTTAAAATGGTTTTTATTAGGTTTAAACTTTCTTTACCAAACTCATGGTGTTTTTTGCAAGTACTATGGTGTTACTGTAGTAGTAGTATGTTTGTAATCTATATGCATGTACCTTTCTGTTTTGGATTTAGAGTTGTCTATATCATATATTACTTTGCTTTTTGAAAGAAAATTGAAGATGGCAGAGCCATAAATTTTAGGGAGTCTGGGCAAAAATTTTACACCCTGTTTTTACTAATTTTACACTCTGTTTCTACTAATTTTGCCCTAAGTTTTGTCTAAAAATTTTGTCCTTGATTTTGTCTAAAAATTTCACACCCTTTTTTTTATTAATTTTGTCCTTAATTTTGTCTAAAAATTATTAATTTTGCCCTTGATGTCATATGAAAATCGACTATTAGGTGGGGAATATACAAGGGTAGCTCCGCCCATTGATTTAGATGTAAGAAGAAGCTTAGAAACTATTCCAATTAGTGGCATGCACCATCTTTATTTTTTTAAGTTGCCATGTATGGAATCCGTATGCTCCTAGAATTTGTGTCCGGTTTTGTTCCGACACCTTTTTTTCTCATTAGTTGAATGAGAGTGAAATTAGTAACTTTCTTATGTTTTAATTTTTTATATTCTTTTGTAAAAAAAAAAATTTAATATTCTAAGATAGTTACATCACTAAGTCAAGGTTTCGTAGTGCTCAAAATTCTTCATGAATTATAGTAAAATGTGAGAGGTATTGTCAATTCTTAGGAATTGGTTTTAAAATTGTTGTTTTCATTGTTAAGTTTTTGGCTATTAACAACAGAGGCAACCTTAGTTCCAATCTATGGTGCTTGCGTGACAAAAGTATTGATCCATATTGTGGATATTGATGACCGACAAGTTTCTTTCACCTTCAATATGAATGACAAGCTCATAGATTTGTCTATTGTTTATGTATCTATTTGTGTTCCGTTCCAGAATAAAAAATGTGTAGAGTCACGGAAGTTACATAGGAGAGCTTTTGATACGATGGAGAAGGGAGTGTATCTATAAAGTTAATATGTGAACGATGAAAGAGTATTTAAATTGTGTTTGAAACTTGTTACTTGAAATGACGTCATCATACGTATAAATAAGGAAGAGGAATAACTGTTTTACTATCTTTTTGGCGTGGAGTGCGAAGTACCGTTGAATGGGTTGGAAGCACATATCTCCTGCTTTAGGGTCTCTGAAGATCCAGTGGTTAAAAGAATATTCTAGAAGCTTATTAAATACCTGACTTGGATCCTGTATGTTACGTCTTGTGGTGGTCAGACTAAAAAAAGATATGATCGGGTCGGAACTTACCCCCAAGACTTATCGGGGGTCCTAGGAACCGGGAGTTCTTTTAACACTCTTAGTCGATTGTATAAAAAACGTACCTTGGATGCATAAAGAGTTAGATTCATGCAAATATTTGCCTCCATATATATACAAATGGAAAGAAAAAACACATACACTAGATTCAAACTGACCTATAAAATTCCTTTTTTTGTTTTTAAAGGAAACAAACTCACATTAATATATTATGAATAGATTGAAAAAACACTTTGACATTGCATAAAAGGTTGCATAAAGAAGTGATGTGATTCTCTATTTAACAAACAGTGGATAAAGAGAAGACAACACACTCATATCACTGACTTCAATTCTAAGTCTTTCCAATGTTATTTCTGTCATTTCATTTTCATCAAAAAAGACTAATATGTTTCAAAAATATGAATCAATCAAATTAATACACCTTAAGATCACCAAGACCATGTAATGTTTCCTCTAGAGAAATAATATATCTAACAAATGATCAATCATTCTCTAAAGCTTCTCATCCGAGTCGCCCTTGGCCTTCTTGAGGCTCTCCAACATATCACTTGAAATCTGGCTGACAAATGCATATATTCAAATTTCTTGATGGAAAAAGTTCCTAGATAGTGCCAGAGAGAACATAGTAAGACAGGCACTTGAAAGTTACATTGAGAACTCAAACATCACATGACAAAACATTATATACTAAGTCCCCTTGTGATTCTTATCAATTTCTCAGAATGCAGCATACTTGAAGTGTACCTTAAAAACAAATCACAAGGAAAGCACTGTAATTTAACCATGCTCTATAGCTCTAACTTCATATTCAGTATCTATGTTCTTTTTTTTATTTTCAGTTTTCAACAAACTTGTGCATTTTTTCTGTAACATTTTCACATATATAAGTTTTAGGCTTTGAAGTATGACTCAAGCAATTAACATCTGACATTTCAACAGAAACTTCTGCTAACTGAAGTATACAAGCTAATATCTTTATGGAAAGGATGACACAGTCACATATTTACAACAACCACCATAATATTCTCCCATATATTTCTACCCATCCAGCAATACACAAAAAGTACCAGAAGTACGGTAGACGTATCGGTGCCGGGTACTTCACTATTTTAGAAGTACTCGCGCTTCACTGCTGATCACTAGTATCTGGGCCTGGTGGGCGAAAGTCTCCTGGAAACACGGGAGGGCCTGGTGGACGAGAGTATCCTGGAAACATTTGAGGACGTAGTGGACGAAAGTATCCTGGAAACATTGGAGGGCCTGACAAACGAAAGTATCTTCGAAACATCGGAGGGCCTGTTGGACGAAAGTATCCTGGAAACATGGGAGCGTGACCAGAAGGAGCAGATCCTAGATGATGAGGATTCTGGGAGCTAAGAGAAGGACCGCGATGAGAACTAGTGTGAGGGATAGTCTGTTGCCATTGGCCACTATACGGTAAACCCTGCTGCTCTTGCTCTTGACCACTATATGGGAAACTCTGCTGCTCTTGACCACTATGTGGGAGACTTTGCTGCCATTGACCACCAGATGGGAAACCCTGCTGCCATTGGCTACTATATGGGATAGTTTGCTGCCATTGGCCATGATATGGGTAATTCTGCTGTCCTTGGCCACGATATGGGTAGTTCGGCTGTCCTTGGCCACGATATGGGATATTCGGCTGCCATTGAATTAATGCAGAAACCGTGGGATATATGATTTCTGTACTAATTTGGATTATCTCCAACAATTCGACGCAATATAGGACCATCCGCGGCCCTTGTCTACGAGATGGGAGAGTCTCCTCCTCTTGTTCATTTTCCTGAGCCCTAGAGTGTGGTGGCGACTGCTCCTCTTGTTCATTGTTTTCCCCCGAAGTATGCGGTGGCGGCTGCTCCTCATTGGAACAAGAATCATCTTGTGCAACAGTTACTTTTCCAATAACTCCATCCCGGGTAAGCGTTACTTTCTACAGACAAAGTCACATGCACCTTAAGCACATAAATATATTCAAAAAAGATGCATTACATACCACAAGAGGCTTACCTTAGAAACAATTTTCACAAGATCATCTATTGAAACCTTTAGTGTAACCACTACCTTATCTTCAATATTGCAATGGCTCGTTCCCTTATATGTTAACCTTGCTTTCTTCAAAACAGCACCTAAACCAACAATAAAGTAGAAGAAAAGAAATATTTTCACAACACATTTGAGCATTTGAGGGAATCAATGCAGAAACCGATTTCCCGGAAGAAAAGAAAACGAAGAAATGAATGAGAGAGAAAGAAAGAAGTGTACCATCCTCAAGAATAGAGTAGAAGAGTCCAGAATATACAGAACCATCTTTAACGTAAACATCAACTAGTAGAGAAAAGAACATACGGGTAATCCAGAGCAATACCTCACTCGGTGATAGTGAATTCCCTTCTTTTTCAACCTTTTCCATGGCCTTAACAAAGTGATGAGTTTTTCTAGCGAAATCGTCTATGAGTTTTCCATCTTCCGTATCCATTGTCAGAAAGTTGTTAGTTATCTCCTCAGCTTCATCTTCAGACAGTGCGGGGGATTGTGTTAATAGCGGCACACATTTCGTTAAGGACTACACCTAGACATTTTTATCTTCTTCGAGGTGCTAGCTACGTCATCAGGTTCATCATCAGTTTCACTCTGTTCGTCAAGAATACGCTTTCCCTTATCCATCTTCTTCAAGGTGCTAGCTACGTCATCAGGTTCAACAGCAGTTTCAGCTTCAGTTTCACTCTGTTCGTCAAGAATACGCTTTCCCTTATCCATCTTCTTCGAGGTGCTAGCTACGTCATCAGTTTCACTCGACATTGCTAGTTAGGTCTCTCTGGATAGAAAATTACTTAGCAAGAAAGGGGACTTATTGATCAAAGAAAAGCTACACTTCACTATACTGATCCCATTCTGTTATTTATATAAGATGAGACAGCAAAACAACCTAACAGAATTTCTAACAGAAAAAAACTACTAAAGTAACTAACTATTAACAAACTAACAGAAAAAACTAAACTAACTAACTAAACAGAAATACAACTAAACTGATCCCAATATGAGAATGAGACAGCAAAACAAACTAACAGAAAAAACTAAATGCTAACTAACTAAACATCACTTTGGGGATTTTTACTTTTCATATAAATTTCCACCTGTGTTGTACTTAATATTTCTTTAGTCTTTACCTAAAGTTACCGACTTCTACATTTGTAAATAATAGACCGTAAATAGTCTTCATCAGAAACAAAAAACAAAAAAATCGACTGTAAATAGTAATATTTGTAGTAGTTTTATTTTATTGTATGTAGTCCCTATGATCAAGATTTTTCTCTATTTAAACAAAAACTTCTCATTTTATTGTAACATAACCTTGAAATATATTAGAAACTCTTCTTTTACGTAGTATCAGAGCTACCAATTTTAGGGGTGTCGCTTCAGCATAAACCTTAGCCCCCATTGGCATCTTTATTCGTAACTTGCATATGTAAGAATTTCATTTCTAACATCCTTGTACATTTTAAGAAAAATGTAAAAAATTGATAAATTAATAAGAAATTGGTATGATGTACAACCTTAAAGTTCCAAAAATCAATACAGATACATAAAAAGTATCTTTTTTCTAATCTAATTTACTCATCAAGCCTAAAAAAAATCCTTCTCCAAGTCTAAACACATGTTTAATATGAAATCCACTAGTTATTTTTGACATTCGCAAGACATTTCAGAAGCAATGTCAAAAACCAGAAACTTTGCATTGCCAACAATTGAATAAAGTAATAAACTCTTGACATGATCACTATGTTCTTGGCCTGGTTAACGAAAGGGAATTGGCCAACGGCGACTGAAGCATAATTCACAAATGCAGCCTGAGTTCTGAAAATACGTCACAAGTGCGTCCTTTCCTTGAATCCATGCATATTCAAGTGAAATAACTTGTTTCGCCAAAATGTGTGTCCCATTTCTTCCCATGAAAAGCCTGCGCATAAATTTTCATGACAGAATCCTTGATATTTTTAGCATACTTAATCAATACCAAACAATTTAACAAAAACAACTATATAGAGAAGAAGAAAAAAAGTATAACCTTGTAAAAGGAGACAAATATGTAAATTGAGAGATCATATTGATGAGAGCATACCCAAATTTCCATTATTCTGCAACCAAAAAACCAAGGTCCGGTTAAGTCAACTCAGTTGGTTTGGTAACTATGCCGAGACATCAGGGCCGGGTTCCAACCCACGACATCCCACTTATTCACCTTTAGGAGATGAAATTCTAGTCTACTTGACCAAAAACAAAAACATACTTTATAGTCAATTGGCAAGTAAAGGAAATCATAAGTCCCATGGTGATTCTCCTCAATTTCATAAAGCAGCATCTTTGAAATGTACCTTCAAACAAATAGAAACAGAAGGAAGTTAAGTTGAGTTTATCATAAACAAAATGATCAAATTGTTGAGTAATTATTCGTACTTGTTAGGAATATTTTTAATGATTAAAGTAGTCCTTCTATCTTCGGCACGAACAATCGTGTCGAGATCAATCTGGCTATGACAATGCAACTTCTTAGTCTGAATTTGCAAGGGATGCAACACTGGAGGAGTGATGAGAAAAGGTCCAAAAGGAGCATAATGCATGTGTGGGAAACACTGCCATTGAACATGGCCACTATATGCAAATGAAGAAGACCGGAGAGGAGTTAGGATTAAACGCTTCTCTGATAAAGAATGTGATGGAGACGCGTTTGCATGGTTGTTGTGTGGTATAGAAGGTGCAGGTTGTTTGTCTTTTTGATTATTTTTGTTAGCAGCATTATCAGATAGTTCTGTAGATGGAGTTTTGATGTTGTGGAATGGAAGAAGTAATTCTAAGTGAAGATTCGCTTCTGCTTGATGTTCTTCGCTCATCTTCTCCAACAAGCTAACTAGGGTTTCCATCGTTAGTTAGGTTAGGTCTAGTGATATTTGATGATAGCAACAGTTATTTTTGGATATTTGAAGTTGTTGGAATGGGCCCACTCTCAAGTGATCCACTTTAAAAGAGATTTCTAAATAAATAAATAAAAGAGTAACACATTATTTTTTAATGGATTTTAATTAACTTTTTTAACCAAATAAATGCTATTATATATTTGGAGGATCAGGTTTGAAAAACAAGAGTAAAAAAAATTATTACTGAAACTAGAACCTACTCTCTATACTATGAGCCGAGCCGTCAATCCTAAAAGCTGAGGTCAATTAAATCTTTAATTGGTCAAATTTAACAAGAATTCCTCCCTAATGAAAATTGGTAAGGCATTCCATCATTGAAAAATCAAGATGTCATGATCCTAAGAAGTTTAATTTATTTGTTCACGTGTTTTCTTTCTTGAAAATGTGTGTGTAAACCAAATTTAAAGGAAGATATTTGCAATTTGACCATCTATTTTAGAGATCCCAAGGAATAAGAGATTCCATTCTGACAAAAGGAAGGTGTTAAGAAAAGGCCCATTAGAGAGAAAAGAGTATCCACTTTACTTAAAGACTTTTACTATTAATAGTTTTATTATTATTACTACTAGGCTTTATGTTTATGTTTGTAGTTTTGGGTCTAGTGATCTTTTGGCCCATTAGTCTTTTAAACCCTAGCTATATATTGTAAGAGCTACCTTGTTGGGAAAGGAATGAAAATCTGAAAAGTTATTTCTTATGTTCAATCTTCTTATGCAATTTAGATCTTTGGTAGCTTAGTGTAGCCTAACATTGGTGCTTTCATTTCTTGCCACTCATTCCTCCCATGGCTCCCTCTAAACCACCCAACCCCTCTTCTAAAGAAATTTTAGAAGAAGCCCTTCAAATCACTTCCTTAAACCTCAACAATGCAATGCAAGAGACACAAGAACAAATGGATGTAAGATTTCATCAACTCTCTATGGAGTTATCCAACCTACAATCCCGATTAGACAAAGACAAATCGGAAGAGGACTCTAAATTTGACTCCCTCATGACAGCCATCAAACAAATCGCTACTCAAAAAGAGCCACAACAAGCTCTTACACCGAGTTCTACTACTGTTCATGGGTCAGGCAGCACAAGCAGATCTGCCACTGTTCACAGATCCGACAGCGCTGCTATGTCCGCTACTGTTCACGCTACTGTTCACGGAACAGTACCTCCCCCAAGCACTGTTACTGTTCACGAAACAGCTATCCCTTCAGGTATACCACAGATCCCATTTTCTATTTCTAGGGTTCCTACTATTAATTTTCACAATCTGTCACCTACAAACACACCTTTGAGAAATTCTGCTACCTTCTCCAACACACAACCCCAACCTACACCCACAAGACACTTCAATACTCACATCCCATCATCCTTCATACCCTACCCTCCTATCCCTACTATCTTATCATCTTCTCAACCTTTCAATATTCCCTTTTCCCAGCAGCCCCCTTTTTCCCAAATTCCTCTCCAACACTCTTATCCCAATCTCTCCAATATACCACCATTACCTACAAACAACGCACCCCAAAACTCGAACTCCCTATGTTTGATGGTTCCAACCCTCTTGATTGGTTATTTCAAGCGGAACAATTTTTTAACTTTTATAATATGCCACCGGAGAATCGTTTATCTTTAATATCCTTTTACATGAAGGGTGATGCTCTTAGTTGGTTTAAATGGATGCATCAAAGTCATTTGTTAACCGATTGGTTTTCTTTTCTTAAAGCCTTAGAATTACGTTTCGGTCCTTCAACTTTTGACAACCACCAAGCTGAATTATTTAAATTGAAACAAGAGGGATCGGTGGTTGATTATCAAACCAAATTTGAAAAGCTAGGAAAACCAAGTGGTTGGCTTGCCACCCGATGCCATACTGAATTGTTTTATTTCCGGCTTAACGAATGAGATTCAAAATGAAATGGCAATTCACAAACCCAGCAACATTTCACAAGCTATTGGTTTAGCTAAATTAATCGAATCTAAGTTGAAAGATTCAAAAACCCAAATTCCATAAACCCTTTGTAAACACTTTTCATAAGCCTTCAGCCCCTTCAACTAACCCCATGACCAAAACCCCTAACCTTTCAATTCCCCAAACCCCAAGCCCATTCAAAGCCCAAACCAGCCCTGCCCCATCAAAATTGCCAATAAAAAAACTCTCCCAAACCCAACTACAAGAGCGTAGAGCCCAAGGCCTATGTTTTAATTGTGATGAAAAGTTTTTTATTGGGCATAAATGTTCCACCAGCAGATTTCTAATTCTTATGGCGGATGAAGATCCTACTTGTGAGCCCACTCCTATGGAAGATAGTGTCGAATCGGAAATTGAGCAAGACTTGAATGATACCTATTTCCAGCTCTCTCCTCAAGCTTTAACGGGACAATTCTCACCACAAACACTAAAATTCAAAGGCAACATTGGTGGTTTATCAGTAATGGTGTTGGTTGACACCGGTAGTACCCATAACATTTTGCAACCCAGAATTGCCCAACATCTCAATCTCACATCTACACCCATTACTCAATTTTCAGTCATGGTGGGAAATGGTTCCCACTTAAAGTGTGAAGGCATTTGCAATAACGTTCCTATCACGTTGCAAAAAGAACTTTTCCATATTCCTTTCTATCTATTGCCAATTGAAGGAGCAGATGTTGTGCTTGGAATGGCTTGGCTAAGAACATTGGGTCCTTTGCAAGCGGATTTTTCCATTCCGTCCATCTCTTTTACCCATCATGAAAATAATATCACTTTGAAAGGAGATCCCACAGCCCACCCATCCCATACTACTTTTCACCAACTTAAACAACTTATTCATACAAATTCTGTTGCTTCTTACCACCTCATGATTTTCCAAAACCATGACACTCCAAACACTTTTTCCCAGCCCGACCCCATGTTAACACCCTCACCAAACCTGAATCCAGAAATTCAAAGCCTTCTCACAAAATACCAAAGCATTTTTCAACCTCACGAAGGACTTCCCCCAACAAGACCTCATGATCACCATATTCCCCTTATCCCTAATACAACCCCCATCAATGTTAAACCATACCGTTACCCACACTCCCAAAAAACTGCCATGACTTCAATTATTCAGGATATGTTGAAGGAGGAAATCATTAAACCTAGTCACAGCCCCTTTTCCTCACCCGTTTTATTAGTAAAAAAAAAAGATGGCACATGGAGATTTTGTGTCGATTATCGCGCCCTCAATGCAGTAACAATAAAAGATCGTTTCCCAATCCCAACTATTGATGAACTTTTGGATGAGCTAGGCAATGCTACATATTTTACCAAGTTAGATTTACGCTCAGGCTACCATCAGATCCGCGTTGCATCGGAAGACACACATAAGACTGCTTTTCGGACTTTCGATGGGCATTATGAATTCCTCGTAATGCCTTTTGGGCTAACTAACGCCCCTTCCACATTTCAATCAGCTATGAACGATTTACTAAGGCCCTACTTACGTAAATTCGTTTTAGTTTTTTTTGATGATATACTAATTTACAGTAACAATTTCTGTGATCACCTATCTCACTTGCAGGTTGTTTTTGAACTATTGGAATCTAACGCTTTTGTAGTGAAGCTAGCTAAGTGTGTTTTTGCAGTTAAACAAGTTCATTACCTAGGCCATGTTATTTCAGTAGGTGGTGTTGCTCCTGATCCAGAAAAAGTGCAAGCCATGTTGGATTGGCCGACACCACGTTCTCTCACGCATCTCCGTGGTTTTTTGGGCCTCACCGGATTCTACCGACGTTTTGTTAAAAACTACGCCACTCTCGCCGCTCCTCTCACCGATTTATTGCGTTCCACTAAGTTTGAATGGAGTACAGAGGCGGCCGTAGCCTTTACAGAATTAAAGAAACGGATGACCGACATGCCGGTCCTGTCTCTGCCAGACTTTACAAAACAGTTTATAATTGAGACGGATGCTTCAGCTGTGGGTATTGGGGCGGTGCTCTCCCAAGATGGTCACCCTATCGCCTTCTTCAGCAAGAAACTTTGTCCTAGGATGCAAGCCGCTTCGGTGTATGTTCGAGAGATGTTCGCTGTAACAGAATCAGTAAAAAAATGGCGTCAATATCTCATAGGGCAAAAATTTCACATCTACACTGACCAAAAGAGTCTCAGAAATCTACTTCTACAAAGGATCCAAACACCAGAACAACAGATTTGGGCAGCTAAGTTACAAGGATTTAATTTTGAAATTTCGTACAAACCTGGCAGATCTAATCTCGTTGCAGATGCTTTGAGTAGACAATTCTCCACCGCTGAATGCTTGTTGTTGGCTTACTCATCTCCGGTTCCAGATCTCTTGGCCACACTCCGCCAGTTCTATGTGCATGATGCAGCAGGCAGAACATTAGTAACTCAGACAACAATGGAAAATACAAGCCCCAGTTTATACAAATTTACAAATGGATTGTTGTATTACAAAGAAAGATTGTTTATACCTGAAATACAAGATCTCCGCATCAAAGTATTGCAGGAATTTCACAGTTCCCCTTCAGGAGGTCATTCGGGTGTCAAAGCCACACTTGCTCGAATCGCAGCTTCATTCTCTTGGCCGGGCATATACATGGCAGTTAAAAACATGGTTAAGCAGTGCACAGTATGTCAGCAGAACAAATACTCCACTCAGAAAAAAAAGGGGTTACTTCAACCACTTCCTACTCCTAAACAGGTATATGAAGATCTAACAATGGATTTTATTACAAACTTACCAAACTCGTTTGGTCACACAGTCATCTGGGTTGTTTGCGATCGTTTGACTAAGTTTGTTCACTTCATCGCTCTGCCGACTCGTTTCACTGCTAAAGATCTGGCACGCCGTTTCTCGGTAGAGATAGCCCGACTTCATGGAGTCCCGAAATCTATCATCTCCGACCGCGATCCTCTTTTTCTCAGTACTTTTTGGAAAGAGTTTTTCAAAGTCCAAGGTACTACCCTGAAATACAGTACTGCGTATCACCCAGAGACCGATGGTCAAACTGAAGTAGTAAACAGATCAGTGGAAACGTACCTGAGATGTTTTGCTAGTGCCCAGCCACGTAAATGGTATCCCTTCCTACACCTCGCAGAGTTTTGGTATAATACTTCTTTCCACACGGCGATCCACATGACTCCGTTCAAAGCACTTTACGGCAGGGATCCCCCAAACATTCAAGCTTATGTGACCGACACCATCCACGACGAATCATTAGCCACCTCCTTGCAGGAACGCAGTGAGATTTTAGTACAACTCAAAGATAACTTGAAACGAAGTCGTATTCAAATGGAAAAACAAGCAAACCGTAAAAGAGTGGATTTTACCTTTGCAATTGGTGATCTGGTCTTGTTGAAGTTACAGCCCTACAGACAAAACACAGTTAGTAAACGAACCTCACAAAAACTAGCTCAAAGATATTTTGGTCCTTATAAAGTGATAAAAAAAGTTGGTCAGGTGGCTTACATGTTAGACCTTCCGTCGTCATCGAGGATTCATCCGGTTGTACATGTCTCGCTTTTGAAACCCTATTTCAACAACAATGATAATGATCAGTTTCGGCCCCTTCCAAAGGATACCAGGCTCTGTTTTGAAGATCCAGGAACCTCAACAGGCGAGGTCACGAATACGAGTTCGCAAGAACTTCAGAGTGTAGGCAAAGGAGTTCAGAAACAAGGGAGAGTTTTTGAAACGCAAAAAGAAGGTGAAAAAATTTTTGAGAGAAAAAGAGTTTCAGAAGAGAGAAACACAAATGTGGCTTTTGGAAATCTTAACTCTCAAAGAGAAAGTAATGAGGGAGTAAGTAGTTTGCAAGTACCATTAAGTGATACTCCTTTCAAGACCCAACGGTCTGATTCACGTGCTAATGGGGCCCATAATGATTTTCTGCCAGATACTTTACCATGCTTTCACGTTTCCCCCCATCCTTTTGCACTGCCCAAGACGCATGCGGAGTCCAACAAGAATACAGCTGTATTCCACCAAAACCCCACTAGCCTTCCTTATCCCCACTCGGTGCAATCTCAGCCGTCCACGTTATCCAAGACAACATCTCCACTCTCCATTCAAAATCCTGTTTTTTCCCTCCCACATTCTGCTTTGGTGCAACCACCGAAAAACCCTAAAAATCCAGCGGCCCTCTCTCCTGCAGCCACGTGTGTTGAAGCGCCCCAGCCTATTTCTTCCCCTTGTGCTGAAATCCAAACCGGGCCCAACTGTTTTAGCAGCCCAATTATCTCCTCTCCTATGAACCTTGTGGACAAGGTTCTTGTGGACCCAATGAGTATTGTTAAGAAAAGGCCCATTAGAGAGAAAAGAGTATCCACTTTACTTAAAGACTTTTACTATTAATAGTTTTATTATTATTACTACTAGGCTTTATGTTATGTTTGTAGTTTTGGGTCTAGTGATCTTTTGGCCCATTAGTCTTTTAAACCCTAGCTATATATTGTAAGAGCTACCTTGTTGGGAAAGGAATGAAAATCTGAAAAGTTATTTCTTATGTTCAATCTTCTTATGCAATTTAGATCTTTGGTAGCTTAGTGTAGCCTAACAGAAGGGCTGTTTGAGAATCACTTTCAATCCAGACATTAAACTACTATCTACGATTCGTCTCCTCTAAAGCGGACATAATAGCAAGAAACTTCACTCTCAAAACGTTACTCTCACCCATATCAGCAAAGAAAGCTCCCCAAAAACTCCATTTATGGTCCCTCGCAATTGCCCTAGCTACTGCAAAGGTTCCTCTAATCAAGTAACATGTGTTGATCTTAAGCCATAAAGTGCATGTTTTCTTCAAAAAAACGTGATAATTCTGAGGGTGTTTCGGTATTTTTTTTATCAATTTGGAGATTTTCAAGAGTGTCATGCTCTAATTGACAGGTGGCCATCCAACTATTTAAAAACGAGGAGCTAATCTTAACTAAGGAAAATATTCTACCTACTACAACTGTCACCAACGGTTTGAAATCATTGAACATTCTATCATTTCGTGCCAGCCAAATTTGATGGATAGTTTGAAGCATTGCTGCGAGAATGGTATCTTTGAGCTTGAGATTCCATCAGGAACAAGGTCCTCTGGAGATTTAGGCAAATATATGATCTTGATTTTCTCCATTATCTTCTTCCAAATCGCCAAAGCAAATTTACACTTACAAAAGATGTGAGACATTATCTCCCTTTTGTTACTACATAAACTACACGTCAAAATCGAGACGGAACCCCTTTTCTGCGAATTATCATCCGAAAGAATCTTATTGTGAATCAATCTCCACATTGTAAAGGAAGTTGAAGGAGGAGTGAATTCCTCCAGATTAGCTTGGCCCACTCTAAGGATATTTGATGACCCTCAAAGATTGCGTCCATCGCTCTTAAGACTCCATTACTCGTGTGTTCCCAAATTAACTTATCCAAAAGATGATCCCGGTGAATATGAATTTGGTTGATTTTGAATACTACATTTGGGTAGTTCTCCCATAGAAAACTCGGGATGATCCATTTGGTCCCCACAATAAGGTCTTTAACCTCAGTATTCAACCTTATTGTGTAATGGGATATTTAGGAGCTTACTGAGAGACTTTCTCGACCAATTTTCATTCCACTAGTTAATGTTATCCCCCGTTCCTATCACCCATCTAGTCTCCACATTCAAATGGTTATAATGATGCTGAATTCTAAGTCAAATTAAGAAATTTATGTGATAAGCTATAGGATAGCTATTTTTTCTATATCTTGCTCTGTAAATGATCGCCCACTCCTTTGAAGAAGTAAAAAAATCCTGGGTAACTTTAAGCATCAAGACTTCGTCAAGATGCATATTAGAGCGGATATCCAAACCACCTTTATCCACATGTTTACATACTACGCTCCATGTTACTGTACAAATTTTCTTGATGAGGATATCCTCACTCCGAATGAAGTTAAGAGCATCATTTGGTTCTTTTTGTTCTCTGGTAACGAAGATACAAGTTCTTCCTCTTTTTGGTTATTTATGTTAAGAGCATATAATATTTCAGTAGATGGAGTTAAGTGCACCATTTGGTTCTTGTTGTTTGTGCTTTCAATTCTAAAATATAAATTGTTGTGTTCTCCGCTCATCTTCTCCAACATGTTAATTAGGGTTTCCATTATTAGTTACGTTAAGTCTTGTGATAATAATCGATAATTACTTGAGAATAAAACTTATTTATAGGCATTTGAAGTTGTTGGAATGAGTCCCCTCTCAAATGGCCCACTTTATAAAGTTAGAAATTTAAAAATATATTTTTAATCAATTTAGTTAGTTATTCAAATATTTTAAACACTTAAAATGGAATATTTATTTGCAAATGACTAAATATATCCATAAACCTTGCATAATATTTTGCATTGTCCTTCTTAGTAGGAGCATGAGGATGAGATAAATTTAGTTTTGTATCGGAAGACTCTTCATTTTTCCTTTCTCCTCTTGAAACTTTTTAGCTCTTGCCTTATTTTCCTTACTCTTTTTTTTCTAACTCATTTTTTCAACTTGTTCATTTTTAACTAATTCTTCCTCATTATTCTTCTGTTCTACTTCTTTCTCACCTTCTTCAATTTCTTCCTCTTGTCTTTCTATCACAACTTATTCTCTTTTAAGATTATCACCAATGCCATTTCCAACTTCCTTGTCACACCAAGTTAAATTGACTTTGCAATGTTCCTTCGGATTGGCTTGAGTGTTAGCAGAAAACGTTCCTCCTGATTGATCAGTCATTTCAACTTGAGGGGGACTTTGAATGATGATATACATGATGCCACACATGCCATGCAACCATCCAATAACAAAACAGAAAATAACTAACTGAGAGTTAGTTATCATGTTAGTTAGTTAGTTAATGATACACTAGCTATATAAGAACTATTCATTGATGTAACTAATTGACATTGTCAATACAATTTCTTCTTTCATCTTCTTCATACATGCATTTTGTCGCTTTCTTCTTCCTCAAGCTATAACAACAACTTCTTCTATTCATGGATTTCTTTCTTACATTGCATGTTCACACTAACAATGTTATTGTTAATCCAATTCTTATCACACCTAACCTTCACTTTCATAAATTTGGTTTTCTTTGAACATATACATAGGAATATCCTCAGAAGGCTATAACAACTTGACAAAGGACCTGAAAAGTAACAAATCACAGAGAGTCAACTTGCAACTTTGGACACCCTTCAAGATCAACTAAGCGTTAGAAACCTACAATCCAACACTACACTTCCAGCTCCAATATACAGTAGTTAGCAACTTTGGACACTTCAAGATCAATTATGCAGTAGTTAACACACCTATACCATATGTATTGTATCTAGGAGCAACAGTATGTCTAACAAATATTTCATCATTCTCAAGTTCTCATCAAAACTACCCTTCAGGCTCTAAAAAAAAAAGCAATTGAGCATGATTCATCGCCTCAAGAGTTCACCACACCGTAGTACCGGTAGAATCACATCACTTAACGCTGCATCGGAGCACAGGAGCACACTCCTCCTTCCATTGTTCGTTGGTCTTCATCCGACGGCCACCCGTGCTCCAAGCAGACATTTCGTAGACGCTTATAAGTTATAACGGTCTTTCTTATATAAGTGTGACCTGAGTTGCTGGAACACGATTCAACTCATATGTACAAAGTTATATCTCATTCTTATAGTGATTTGAGTCTCGGAGTGGTAACATTTTTACACATACTCTTCAGTCACCTAAGAACCATACTGCACCAGAAACATTTTTGTATGGTCTTTATTAACATGCAACCATTTTTATCGTCCAGAATAATTATCATTAATAAACAACTTTTCTTCTTTCAAGTAAGTAGAGGATGTACTAAAAACGATAAATTATATTGTCCAATAGAATATGTGGAATATATGTTGCATAAATAAATAATAATTTTACTTATAATTGATGACATTCACTTTTTATTGTTGTAAACAAACATAGTTTTGTACTTTTTAAGAAACATAGAAATTTCAACAGAAACTATAGTCTAGCTATCAATACAGATATGTAAAGTCACATTTTGATTACATGAAACATTAGTACAAACAGGATAGTTTATTTTTTTCCTTCTATATACACGCTTTTGATACAGTCATGTTACTCAAAAAGGCATAAAAGCCTCAACAAAGTACCTCGAGTACGGTATGCATACTTGTACCGGGTTCTTCACAATTTTAGAAGTATTTGTGCTTCACTGCTGGTCACTAGTATCTGGGCCTCGTGGACGCGGACGAAAGTATCTTGAAAACCTGGGAGCGTGACCAAATGGAGCATTAGTATCTGGGCCTCGCGGACGAAAGTATCTTGAAAACCTGGGAGCGTGACCAAATGGAGCAGTAGTATATGGGCCTCGTGGACGAAAGAATCCTGTAAACATGGGAGCGTGACCATGTGGAGCAGTAGTATATGGGCCTCGTGGACGAAAGAATCCTGTAAACATGGGAGCGTGACCATATGGAGCAGTAGTATCTGGGCCTGGTGGAGGATATTCTGGAAACATGGGAGCGTGACCATATGGAGCAGCAGTATCTGGGCTTGGTGGAGGATATTCTGGAAACATGGGAGCGTGACCATATGGAGCAGTAGTATCTGGGCCTGGTGGAGGATATTCTGGAAACATGGGAGCGTGACCATATGGAGCAGTAGTATCTGGGCCTGGTGGACGATATTCTGGAAACATGGGAGCGTGACCATATGGAGCAGTAGGATCTGGGCCTGGTGGACCAAGGTATTCTGGAAACATCGGAGCGTGACCATAAGGAGCATTAGGATCTGGGCCTGGTAGACGAAAGAATCCTGGAAACATGACAGCGTCACCATATGGAGAAGTAGTATCTGGGCCTGGTGGACCAAGGTATTCTGGAAACATGATAGCGTCACCATATGGAGCAATAGTATCTGGGCCGGGTGGATCAAGGTTTTCTGGAAGCATGATAGCGTCACCATATGGAGCAATAGTATCTGGGCCTGGTGGACCAAGGTATTCTGGAAACATGATAGCGTCACCATATGGAGCAGTAGTATCTGGGCCTGGTGGATCAAGGTTTTCTGGAAAAATGATAGCGTCACCATATGGAGCAGATCCTAGATGATGAGGATTCTGGGAGCCGATTTCGAGATCATGTGGAGCAATTTGAATGTCAGCTTCATGATGTAATAATACTGGAGGATTAGAGTCATCATGGTTGTATGGGATAGTCTGCTGCCACTGACCATCATGTAGAAAACCCTGCTGCTCTTGGCCATTATATGGGATAGTCTGCTGCTCTTCGCCATTATATGGGAATCCCTGCTGCCCTTGGCTATTATATAGGAATTCCTGCTGCCCTTGGTCAGTATATGGGTAATTCGGCTGCCCTTGGCCACTATATTGGAAACCCTGCTGCCCTTGGCCTCTATAAGGGAAACCCTGCTGCCCTTGGCCTCTATATGGGAAACCCTGATGCCATGGGCCTCTGTATGAGAAACCCTGATGCCATGGGCCTCTGTATGTGAAACCCTGCTGCCGTGGGCCTCTATATGGGAAACCATGCTGATATTGGCCTCTATATGGGAAACCCTGCCATTGGGGTCTATATGGATAACCATGCGGATATTGGCCTCTAGGTGTAAATCGATATCCTAGAGATAAAGGTGAGTAAGGAACCACATTCATCTGCATCCCAGAATGTGGTGGCGGCTGCTCCTCTTGTTCATTCTTCTGCACCCCAGAATGTGGTGACTTCTGCTCCTCTTGATCATTCTTCTGCACCCCAGAATGTGGTGGCTGCTCCTCCTCTTGATCATTCTTCTGCACTTCAGAATGAGGTGGCACCTGCTCCTCTTGATCATTCTTCTGCACTTCAGAATGAGGTGGCACCTGCTCCTCTTGATCATTCTTCTGCACCTCAAAATGTGGTGGCTGCTGATCCTCTTGTTCATTCTTCTGCACCCTTGAACGTGGTGACGGCTGCTCCTCTTGTTCATTCGCTAACTCCCAAGGACGTCGTGCCTGATCATCTTCTTCACTATTCTTCTGCACGCTATCGGAAGAACTTACAGTTGGTTGAACTGGTTCTTCTTCATTACTTGTTTTTTTCCAAACATCACCATCTAGAGTAAGCGTTACTTCCTACACACAAAATCACATGTACTCTAAGCATATAAATATATTCTAAAGAAAGATGTATTATTACATGCTACAAGTAGCATACCTTAGCAATAATGTTCACAATATCCGATGATGGAAACTCTACTGTATTCACTGACTCTTCTCCAATATTGCTATATGGAAGCTCTAGTTTATTCACTGACTCTTCTCCAATATTGCTATGGCCATTTCCCTTCTTGGTGATTCTTGCAATCTTCAAAGTAACAACTATACCAACAATAAGCAAAAGAACTCTTATCAGTTTCTAACAAAATACAGAAAAGTAAAATTATACAACAGACAACGCCACCAAGATGATAACTACACATGATTATTCAAAGACGGCACAACCGATAGTTAAAATTATCCAAAAACAGAAAATTTTCGACATCCGATATGAGATTTTGATTGAATCAATGCAGAAGCCAGAAATAAAATAAAATGAAGAAACGAATGAGAGAAAGAAGCGTACTGGGTTCAAGAGTAAACAAGATTCCATTACATATAGAACCATCCTTAAGGTAAACATCAACTACATGACCAAAGAGTTCCTTGATAATCCGCGACGATTCAGTTTCGGGAAGTGATCCAATGCGATTCAGTTCTGCCTCCAACTCTTCTAACAGCTTTGCCTTGCAATGCGTCTGCAACAACAATCTAGCTAAGGCATTAGTTTCCATCCACATTGCTAGTTAGGTCTTGGAAATATAATTGCTTAGCAAGAAAGGGGATTTCTTGATCAAAGAGAAAAGAAAAGATACACTTCACTACACTGATACCATTCTGTTTTATTTATATGAGAATGAGACAGCAAAACAACCTAACAGAATTTCTAACTGAAAAAACTACTAAAGTAACTAACTAACAGAAAAAAACTAACTTAACTAACTAACTAACTAAACAGAAAAACAACTAACAGCCTAACTAAAAGACCTGAACACCACATTCATTCTTATTCGCATTTATCCTCGTGATTTATATTTTTGTTAAATAATTACTTTAGTAGCAAGCAACCTTAGTTAGTTATTCTAAATAATTAACTTTTTGTTCATTTTTTTAAATGTTAGAATATTATTATTTTGATGTGTTCATGCTTTTTGTATTATAATGATTATCCTGTATTTGAATATTAGGTTCACTATTGTTTCTACTGGAGGAACAGCTTCTGCATTGGAGAGTGCTGGGACTTTTAGATGCATTCATTTTGTTTTCAACTATTTGTTCAATAAACTTGATTCCTGTACAATTATTTTCAAATGGTAAATAAAATGAAAACAAAATTATAATTTTATAGTTTAAAGTGAAAGCAAAAAATGAATATAGAATATATTCTCAAACAAAATAGACCATTAATTTCTATGTGTGCAGCATAACACTTCTTTCTTTTCCGGTTGGTTTCCCACAGAGAAAGTTTTGGCAGCCAATGGTGCTGCAAAAGTGTGCTCTTTGTTGCTTTACTAACAGTATTTACAAGAACTCTAATATTTTAATGTATATAGACTTTCACTAATAATATTAATTGTGATGAAATGATGAGACATCAGTTTGAAACATT
Organism: Vicia villosa; assembly: GCF_029867415.1. Classification (NCBI taxonomy): domain Eukaryota; kingdom Viridiplantae; phylum Streptophyta; class Magnoliopsida; order Fabales; family Fabaceae; genus Vicia; species Vicia villosa. The sequence goes on from NC_081182.1 coordinate 142,984,930, forward strand.
ACTTGAAATATTACTTCACGTGGTATTATTACAAACATAAGTTCTAACTTGGACCCCCTTGTAGGTCTTTTCTCCTTTAGTGTAATTCTCAACAATTATTTTCTTTCTTTTTAATAAACAAACAAGTTTATTTAGAGATTCTCTCATTCCAACCATGGAGTTTCTCACGCGTGTGATTCCAAAAATACCCCTATTTTTAGAGGTTTATCTTCGGAAGTACTTTTTATGTATTTAACGTTGAATTGTTTCGTAGATTTATTTACGAAACATTTATTTAATGTTGTTTAAACTGTTCTGTAGACGTACCTACGGAACAATTCAATATAAAATAAAAAAATGTCCTTCCGAAGATATACCTCCGGAAGCAGGAGACAAAAATGAAATTTTCTAAATACCTAAGACTATTATAGGGTGGATTGAGATATCCTCTTTATTTATCTGGCGCACATTAAGCCGAATTTAGCTCATATGATGTGATTGGTGTGGTAAGTCAATTTATAAATACTTCAAGAAGCAAGATGTTTACAATATGTAGACAGAGTACTATAATATTTCAAAGTCACTTTATAGAAAAGATTTTGATTCAAAAGTTGTGTAAGTTTAAATATGAAAACATACACATATGTTAATTATATAGATTAGTAAGTGATTCCAGATTTATTTTTAGTTATTGTATGTTTTTTTTAAATCTTATCACTTGGAGGAACAAAGGAAAAATTGTAGATGTTCGATCAAATGATGCGAACTTTTGTAGATGAAATAAGTCTAAGAAGATTTGAAGATAACGAAAATTCTATGAAACTGTTTGGTGATAATTGTTAACAAAGAGAAGGAGGAAAGAGAAAGGATGTTAGGATTTCTATTAGAATGACAAAAGTTTACCTAACAATGATTACAATAGAGTATAAGTACTAGATACTAGAAGAAGACTAAACTATCCTTATTAAGATATTAATAATAATAATAATAATAATAATAATATTTAACACCTCTCTTCAAACTCATGATGAATTAATTGAAGCATTGAGATTTCTTCAATCAAGAAATGAAAATGTTTAATAGAATGTGTCTTCGTAAACAAATCAACAATCTACAAGGGGAGGAGAGAAACAATGAGTTATTGTTTATTATTGTAGATGGCGACAAGTGAAGTAACAATCAATCTCAATGTGTTTGGTACATTCATATAATATTGAGTTGTGAGTAATTTGAATGACATTTTTGTCATCATAATATGCGAGTTGGTTCAGAAAGGGATATCCAAAAGTATTCAATCAGTATTGTAATGTTTTTTATTAAAGAATTATTTGACGTTTCTTAATCATATACATTTTTCATTCATAGTATAGATTAGAAAATAAAATAAAGAAAGAATGATTTGATTATCTATAATTGTGTATATTTTTCATTCTTAGAATAGAGTAGAAAATCAAATATAGAATATTTTGTAATCAATTGAATAAACGCTCGAGTTGTTATAAATAGAAGCAATAAAACAAAGAAAGACATAAGGTCATCATTTGTCACATGGACCAGTCGAAAAGTTTAATCAACTTGCAAATTTTAAATGACTGATATTCATTCACCAACAAAGTGTTATACACACTTATACATTACAAACCCAAGCTAACTCAAAATCATGAAGAAAAAAAAACTACTCTTTATGTAATTGCAAATGATTATTTAGTGGTCTAACACTGTAACAGTCAAATACTCTTTACCTAGTCACACATATTTCAACATAACAACAAAAACTTCTAACTATTCACATGCTTATCATTATAGAAAGGATGAAACATCCACATAAGATAAATAAAATAATACTTAAAAGAACCTCCAATATTACAATGTATTGAGACTTTCACTTGCAACATTCTCATGAAACAAGTTCACAATGTTACAGACATGTACATTCACATTTTGACTGAACAAAGCCACAATTACAAACAGGATATAGTTCTTTGTTTCCCTTCTATACAAACTTTGTTCCATAAATTAGAATTTTTCTTTTAAGGTACATACATATACATAGTAATATTTCTCAAAAGACCATAACAGCCTCAACAAAAGACCAGAAAAAATATCCTGCACAATCTGCATGCATGCTGCTGTAGAATTTACCGTCCAGCAATACACCGTCGAACTCCGAGTTATTCTTTTCCTCTGGTATTATAACACAATTGTTTCTCTACACGTCTTGGTTTCTGGTTTTTTTTAAAGATTATTATGCGCTGATAAATGGATTCCGCCCTTAATCTTTATACACCAATTTTTTTGTTTTTATGAATCAACTTTGTACATTTTGAAGATCACCTATGCAATAGTTAGCACTCCTAGACCATGTGTAATGTGGCTAGGAACAATAATTTATATTAAAGAAATGGTCAATCTTTTTCCAGATTTTCATCTGAATTGCCCTTCGGGCTCTCCAACATATCACCCGAGTATGATCCGTCTGGTTGACGAATACATATATTCAAGTTGCTCGATAGAAAGTGTTCCTAGATGGTAACATAACAGAGAGAAACTGTCAGACAATCGAAGGACAGGAGTCTGGACCAATGTGTCAAGTCAGAAATCTTGACATTTCAAGCAATTGAAGCGAATATATTACCTGGTCACTAGTATCTTGGCCTTCTGAATGAAAAAGGATTGGCCGACATCGCTTATCCTCATTCATTAAGCTTGAATTCTGAAAATGCATCACAAGTGCAGCCTTTCCTTGAATCCGTGCATATGCTAGTGAAGCAACTTTTTCGCTATTAAACTTTTCCCATTTCTTCCCATTAAAAGCCTGCATAAATTTTAATGATAGAGTTCTTAAAATTTAACCATGCATGTTATATACTTCTCAATACCAAAACAAGTGTACTAATACAACGAATTAATCAGAAAAATATAACCTCAGGCATGTAAAGGTATAGAATTTAAACCTTATAGAAGGCGACGATGTGTGAAGGAGAAACCATATTGATGAAAGCGTAACCCACATTACACTTATTCTGCAAGCGAAAACCGACATTAGAACCTAAACCATAAATCCCTAATTTGAAAAGGATATATAGGATGGGCATACCTTAAAGTCAATTGGCAAGTAGAGGAAGTCATAAGTCCCCTGGTGATTCTCATCAATTGCAGCAAGCAACATCTTTGAAGTGTACCTTAAAAGCAATCGAAACAGACAAAGTCGTCAAGAAATTCATCTCAAGGATTTTAATGGCATCATTAGGATATTTGTTGAGTTGTCGATCTTACTTGTTAGGAATGTTTTTAATCATTAAAGTAGTCCTTGTATCTTCACCACTGATGATTTTGTCAAGATCAAGTTGGTACAGCTTCTTACTTTCAATTTGGTTCACGTTATTGTCAGGTCGCCGATTTCGTCCACGTTCACCAAATCCCTCGATGCTAGATAGTCCAGGTCCAGCGTACAAACTATTTCCTATGAACAAGGAACCATGACCAGGTACAGACATCATACCAAAATTAGGCGAACCAATTTCACCGGAAGTTACTGAATGGCCAATACCATGCCCGACAGATGGACGAGAACCCATGTTCATCATATAATTCCCATCGCCGTGATTTAAATTCCCAAATCCAATGGAGCTCATGAGAGAGGTATCGGGCGATTCTGGAAAGTATCTGAAATTCCGTTCAAGAGGAAGGCCGGATGGAGCAGATCCTACATGATGATGGTGCTGAGAGCCAAGAAAAGGATTGCGTTGACCTGCGTACGGGAAGCCCTGCCTTTGGCCACTAGATGTAAATGGATGGCCAAGGGAAGACGAAGACCAGGCAGATGTGTTTGAATTCTCTGAGTAAGGAGTCGGGCTTCCCCAAAGAAATTGAGGACCGGACAGTGTTCCAACACTCGATGAATTTGAATTTGATTCCCCGAAAGCAGATATAGGCCTAGGACTTGCATTTACATTTTTTTCAGGAAATGAGATAGAATGTTGAAAAGCTAATCCGTGTGTCGATCCACCAGAGCTGGCAAACATCTGATTTGAAACTCTTCCAGGGTCCTTGCCGATCGGCGCAATTTTGGGAGAGGTTGATGCGTGCGGAGAAAGAATTGCAGCCAATCCGGACAAATGGTTGATATTAATAGGGCTAGCATGACCCAAACCAGGGGACTTGCTGTAAGAACCTAACGGATTAGGTTCAACAGGACTACTGAATTGCGCCCAGGTACCTGTGAAAAAATTGCATATTAAATTTACCTTGAAAACGAAGTTACCTTTCTTCAATGATATAACACGAGAAAACAAATTGGATTAGGAGATATTTACCGGGAGGAGAACTGGCTATAGGCGAACCTACTTGAGTCCTGAAAGTTCGAACTTCATCTTGTTCCAGTTCTTGGCTCAGTTGTTGCATCAAGCTAACAAGACAATGTGCATCACAAGTTTAACTATATGAATAAGATTGCAATAGCATACAAACAAACAAAGATATAACTGAACTTACTTTCTGCGGGCTCCACCAGGACGGCTAGGTTCAAGTTTTATGCGTTTGCCAGCAATGTCGCTTCGATTTAATGCTTTAAGAGCTGCATCTGCTGCTCTAACATCATAAAACTCGATAAATTTATGGTGTCTCTTGTGTGGTGTTTCCCTGATCTGCAGTTTTAATACAAAATTAACACTACTTCAAGCAATAGATAAAAACTAAGCAATAGAAAAGGTGAAAAAAAGAGTCCAAATATTACCTCTTTGACCTCACCATAAACCCCAAATATTAGACGAAGGTCATCATTTGATACCGATGGATCTAAATTGAACACTACAAGGGTTCCTTGGTTTATATCTTTTTCCGAGGGATTGTCCTTTCAAAACCGAATAAAAGAGATGAATAACACAAATGCAATTGTCGATTAGAATTAGTCGAACATTATGTTATTCTATAAATCAAACCTTAGGAATTGAAAAATGAATATCAAGTTTCCTTCGTCTCAGGGGTTTGTTTTGTAAAGCACGCATCGCAGTGCGAGCAGCTCGTATGTCATAGTAAGATATCATCACGAAGCCCCTGTGCTTGCATGCGGTGTACAAAGTTCTGATATCTCCATATTGCTATCAAATAAGAAATAATCAACAATAGAAACATTAACCATTGTGTGCAAAGATAAATATAATATATGTTGAATCATATGGTAAGTGTAAAATACCTCAAATAGTGTTCTTAATTCAGAATCCTCAACGTTACTATTGATGTTTCGAACAAACAATGTCCTCGATGGATGCTCTCCGTAGGGATGCTCCCCAGCCACTGTTCCCACACCATTCGGGATTGCATATGATCCAATGCCATTAGAAGCAATTCCGTCTGATATGCTCATCTTTGAAACACCGAAACTAAGACTCTCTTGGGATTCAAAATCCATTTCAAATCCGCCTCCATTAACAAACAGATCATTTTCATCCAAATCCTCCAGTTGATTTGGTAACCCACTAAGGTCAAAATCGTCCATTATCCCAGCTAAAAGCTCGTCTTCGTCATCAGGAAGCATGTTTCCAATGGCGTTAATTTCAAAATTATCAAAAGGATCACGCCCCTCGTCCTCTTTATGAGCTTTGTCTACTGTTAGCAAGTTATCATCAACCGGTTGACCATCTTGTTCAGAATCAGTCAAATTTACTGCATATCAGAAGGAAAAAAAAAAGGGAAACATTACAATAATCATTTTTACTGATTCCACTCTATTCTATAAGAAAACGATATCACAAAAACTTACAATTTTCATGCGGAAGAACAGGCAGCGAAGTAGAAAACAAGCTAACATCATTAGAATCTTGAAACACATCAGTCGCGTTCGGTATTCTCCATGCATTGCTTCCCACTTTATTTGGAATATTAAGCGAGGAAATCCCAGACAGCCCTACAAAAAAGACATCTATTAAAAAAATAATATCTTTATACAAATGTTTTATTTTTATGTATGAAGTAAGAAGAAGAACCTGCAGTACCACGAGCTGGCAAAGAATCCCCGGAATGTTTATCCATTTTCAGTCACTTTTTTAGTAACTTTGCAAAATGAGAAGAAAGGAGTTAGATACCTTAGTACCAATTAAATATAAGACATCATAAAACTATACAAAAATCAATGTACCATCAACAGAAATATTGTTACAAGAAGTAAATATGCAAAACATTTTAGCATTCAAGCCTTATCCATTTTAACTAGAATCCAATCAGATTGCCAATGTTTTGTACACAATCATATCAAACTACACGAAAGTCAACAAATTACAAAACAACAACATCAACCAAGCCTTATCTCACTAAGTGAGGTCAGCTACATGGTTCAAATTTTGCCATAATCTTCTATGCAAGACCATGCTTCTATCCAAATCGTTGATCTCGATCTTTCTCCAATACATTCTCTTATAATTTTTCTAGGCCTTACTCTACCTCTAACTGTTTGACTCTTCTTCATCTGATCTACTCTCCTTCCTACACTCTTCTTCCTATAGGTCTTCTCTCTACATGTCCAAACCACCTAAATCTATTTTCCACCATCTTTTCTACTATTGGTGTTACCCCAACATTCTTTAACATTTTCAATTCTAATTTTATCATGCCTAATCTTACCACACATCCAACGCAACATCCTCAACAGTGATACATTTAGTGTTATCATATAGCGGTGCCATAGCCACTATAGCAAATATACATGGCAGTTTTTGGACTCGCCGCTATGGTAAATATCGGCAGATATAGCGGGTTTTTCCACTATAACGGCGCCGCAAAGCGACCGGTATGGCAGGATTTTGGCTCTCTGCCATGGACGACCATCCGCCATCGACAACACTTGCTACAGTTACAAAAGTTCAAATAAAACATTTAGCAGCAAAAGCATTTCCCAGCTAACACACCAACATATATAGTCAACTCAGTTAAAAACTAAGCAGCAAACGTTCATACAAAATCATCATCTCAGTAACCATAACAGCACATGCCTAAACAATATGCAACACAAATTAGAGAGATCTATCTATTCTAACAAAATTCAAGCAAAAAAGATAGTTAGCAGATGATGCATTTCATAACAAGTCAAGCAAAACTACATGATTAACTCAACTTAAAGTCCAAACCCAAAAAAATAAAAAATAAAAACTGCACAGAAAGCTTAATCAACTTAACTCCTACACCAGAAAAAAAATTCCAAGAAATAAATAACAGAAAAATACAGTTGGTACCCAGAAAATTCATCATCACGGACCCACCTAAAAAACCAAAGAACATACTTTCTGGTAATTCATCAAAGCTTAAAATCATGCAACCAAATAAAGTACCCACTTGCCAATTAACCCGATCAAGCACAAAAAGACCCAATTTTTAAGCCAAAAACCAAATTTTGAGTCAACCCAACACTTGAAAAACATAAATTCAAAACAAAAATAAAAAACCCAAAACCCAAAAATAAAAATCAAAAGAGCAGTACCTTGTGAAAGAGTAGAAAGTGAAGAAATCAAAAGAGAGAAAGTGAAGAAATCATGGATGATGATGGATGGTTGTTATTATTGTAGTAGTAGTTGTTGAAGAGAGTTCTAGTTGATCACGGAAACAGAGAAGGTAAAGGAAAGGGAAGAGAAAAAGAGTTTACGTAGAAGCAGAGAAATTGATTCCTTCTACTCTTCTACTTCCTCCTGTGTCGCCGGAAAACCAGAGAGAGCATACAGTGAGAGAAAATTTTCCCGGAAAATAATCACAAGAGAAAGGAAAAAGAAAAACAGAGGAAAATGATTGGAGGGAAGGAAGACAAGACAAGCACATGGGAATTAATATAGTATTTCTTATTGTTGTTTTTGTTTTTTATATTTATGGATATATGTCAAGTAAATATATTTTTTAAGAATTTTTTAAAATATTTAGTCAAAACTAAATTATTTTTTTCATGAAAATATAAATAATTTTTAAAATTATTAATTGAAGTGACGTGATCATTTTATGACTATCACAAATTTTTTTTAGTATAGTCAAAGACTTTTTATATTATTAATCTCTTATATTAATAAAAGTATGTGTGTAATTGATTGTAATTTATTAACAATGAATTTTTGTTAACTTTACAAAAAAATGAAACTTTTTTATTAAGATAATTGATTATAAAAATAAAAAATTATATTTTTTTAATTTTTTAATTCATTCATTTAAAAGTTAAAAATATTAAAATAAGAGTTTTTTAATAAAACCTACATTTATTAATATAAAAAGTTGGACTCTATTCAATTACATTTTTATCCTAAAATGAAATTTTTTATAAAATAAAATTTAAAATATTTAAAAAAAAAATTTTAAAGAATTAAATAATAATATGATTGAATATTTATATAAAATTATCTTATTTTATAAGGGTTATATAAGGAAATTTAACTATTTGTATAATATTATATTTTTTGGAATATTCTGTCAATTATGCTATATTTGAATTGTATTTGGATTCCGTTGACACGAGTGCTCCATATTCAACACTCGTCGAGTTCTCAATTTAAAATATTTTGTTATATTTCTACATTTTATATATAAATGTTACTTTTGAATTTGTACCAAAAATATATTAATTTTTCTAAACTTCAAATTAGTTTAATAAGAAAATATCTTACCCCACCCCTTATTCTCTCACTCATCATGCGAGTTGTCTAAAATGTTCTCCTGCTTCTATAGATGTACTTTCGAAAGTAATTTTTTTTGATTTAACGTTTTGTTCCGTAGATGTACATACGGAAAATTCTGTAGATGCATTTACGGAAGCATTTGATGTTATATTCGCGTCAGACTCTTCCTCTTCCCCATTCTTCAGTTTTCACAAACTCTCCAAACCTCAAATATCAAACTTCCCAAAACTTGTTTTCTTCCTCTCGAGTTCGGCCTATAACGTCAACATCAACTACATCGCATTCCAACAACTTTCAAACTCAATTTAATCGGATAAGTATTTGACTTTTCGAGTTATTTTAGAGTTTTTGTAATAGAGTTTGAATTTGATTTTTAGGTGTAGAAATGATTGGGTAATTTTATAAATATAGTTTAGAGACAATGTAGGTAGTGTTTGATATGTAAAATGGACGATCAAGCCACCAAAATGGGGTTTCTAACCTTCTACAACAGTGGTCAGACGCCATTGTTGCGTTTTAGAGGTTTCAAGATCTTCCATAGATGCATCAGAAGAATGGAACGTTGGGTCATTCCGAGATGCACCTATGGAAGTAACTCAGTTATTTGAAACATAAGGTACTTCCGTAGATGCATCTACGGAATAACAGATATTTTTTCTTTATTTTCTTGTTATAACTATATAGTATATAACTCAATTTTTTTTGTATCCCAAAGCAGACATTATGGCTGACTGTTACATTAAAATCCAATTCTCGTTTGGTAGTCAATTTCCGTCTGACTGTTACGTCAAAATCCAATTCTTGTTTGGTTGTCAGTTTCCGTCTGACTGTTACGTCAAAATCTAATTCTCGTTTGGTAGTCGTTCCCGTCTGACTGTTACGTTAAAATCCAATTCTCGTTTGGTAGTCAGTTCCCGTCTGACATAGCAAGCGTTCGTAGATTCCTATTTATGCATTAAGGATTAACTTGCTAAAACCTATAGATCGACATAGCAAGCGTTTTGAACGCTTGCTACATTTTGGTTTAAATGCCTTTTGGCCTTTGGTCATTATTTTCTCGATCTGACAATGGCCCTATCTTTTTTGCTATACACGTCTTTTGGCCTTTTGCCATTATTGTCTCGATTTAACAATGACCCTATCTTATTTTTGCTATACACGGCTTTTGGTCTTTTTCCATTTTTGTCTCGATCTGACAATGGCTCTATCTTATTTTATTTTTGCTATACACGACTTTTGGCCTTTGGTCATTGTTATCTCGATCTAACAATGACCCTATCAAAGCCTGTCTTATCTGTCTCCTAAGCAATCAACCCACAAATAGGGTTTTGCTTCTGTCAAGCAAAAACAGGTTCTAATGCCTCAAATGGACTTCATGGCTTCCCATATGCTTCAAAGAATCCTCATACCAAGTTTCAAGCTTTGATTCACAAGAATGCCCAATCAATGGCTCAAATGATCAACAGTCGGCTATGCTAGGTTAAAAGTCAACTGTGGTCAACATACAGTCAAAAGTCAAGATTTTTGGTCAACATCCTTCATTTGAAGTGAAATTCATCATTTGATCAAGGGTTGATCATGATTCATTAAGAAAAGCTCCAAGATCATCAAAAGTCCAAGTTTCCAAATTAGGGTTTTTTAGGAGAAAGTCAAGTGAACTTTGACTAGCCATAACTCTCACATGGTTCATCCGAAATTGTCCAACCATAGCTGATTCGCAAAGAAATTCAATTCTCTATAACTTTAGTGTTGGGCCCAAACCCAAGAAATGATTCATTTGAGAGATATGGGGCAAAACATTACAGGTCCTTCTAGAAGTCCACCAAAAGCTATTTTTTGTCAAAGCCAATATCATCAAGATAAAATCTCCAAATGCGGAAAAAGGTTTCAACGTGAGTTGTAGAAGACATCCTGGGCTTTCGAAAAAGTACAATAACATCTTCATAGGGTTAAAATTGAGAGATTTATGACTTGCTAAAGTTGAGCAATTTTCAAAAAGTGCATGAAACCCTAATTGAATAATTTTGTGTTCTTGGACTTTTGGGCCTAAGTTTTGGACTTCAAACATGTCCATGACTTAAATGAGGACCTCTAAACCCACCCCCATATTTTTATCATTTTTATTTATATTTATTTGAATTTTATTCAATTAAAATGCAAATAAAGTAAGTAAAAATATAAAATAACTGGATAAAAATATATGGCCTTGGTTTGGATCATTTAAGAGCCCAAATAATATTTCACAATGATCCAAATTCATGCTAGCTTGGTCTTGAAGGAAAATCATCCAAAAAATAGGAATATTTCATGCATATTCACTAAAGTTTCCAACTCATGGAATAACCTAAGGTCCAAGCCCATTGGGAACCCTAATGCACTCTTTATATTCAGACTAACATGCTCAGTAGTGAGCGGCGAAAAAATTGGCAAGAAAAAGAGGTTTCAACGATCCAAATTTTGCAAGAATAGTGGAAACTTGGTGCTCTTCATCCAAGCGATCTCAGAGCCAAACGTCCATTCCATCCATCTCCAGAGGTATCATAAAGTAGGATTTAATCAATAGTTATGCTTGATACACTTAGAATTCGCATGCCAGGAACTTTTATTCACATCCATTCTTGATTTTTGTTTTTGCTATCTAACGTGTTTCGACTTATGCTAATGATATGTTTGAGTTCCTAACGTGTTTTAAAGAAGATTTGAACCATTGAACTGAAGCTCTATTTCACAGAACGGATGACGCCATTGTTAGGGAAAAAATGAATTTATTCTTCGTTTTTGTAGTCACAACGCGTTTAGGTCCAAAATGACGGTCCTAGCAGATTCTAGGCATCTCAATTAATGTATCTGGGCGGTCAGATTTTGCGTTTGGATCATTTTGGCACATTTTTATGTTTTGCAGGATTAGCTACGAAATTTCGTAGCAAATTCGAAGCAAGGATTCAAGCAATTTCGTAGCTAAAAACATGTTGAAGAAGATGAATAGTGGAATGAGAATGCTGACCCCAGGCGAGACACTACGATTGGCCAGTCAAAGGATTGAATTTCTCTCTCTTGTCCTCATTGGTTAACGCCAAGACTCGTGGGCCTGGTCTGACTCGTGTTCACTCAATACGTTTTTCCTTTTTTTTTATGTTTTGTCCGATTTGATTAACAACTTATATGCATAGCGCAGTTGGCAGGTGTGTGGGACAAGTAACGTTAAAGGCTTGGGTTCGATTCTCGCCCAGGACCTTATTTTTGATAATTTGTTTGTTACATTGGACACGATGCACCTTCGCGCCTTAGCCTTGGATTTCCACTGAAGTCTGACCTGAAGAATCATGATGTGTGCTCACCGTGAACCATCAAGAATCTGTCATACTGAATCACTCGCCCCACTTTCTTTCCCTTTCCTTATTCTCTTTTGCGTTTTTTTATTTTTTATTATTATTTGTTTAAACCTATTTAATTCCCATTAGCCATTAACCATCCCAATTAACCAATCATTGACTACCATTAGGAATAAACTTTAGAAATTAATTAGTTTTCTTATTTTAATTAATTTTGATTTAACTTAGAACTAGGTTGTTAGTTTAATTTCCATAAAACCTTAAAAACAACCAAAAAATATTTTTCTTTAATTTAGTTTGGCAATTTAATTTGTTTAGATTTTTAGGTTAATTAGATAATAATTTAATTAGGTTTAGTTTAACCTAAAAAAACCACGAAACCCTAAAAGTGTGTAATAGGTAGGTGTCGTCCATTAAATTTCATCTAGGTTTTAACCTTTAGGTTTTTTTAACCTATTTAAACTAATTTAATTAATTAGGTTTTTTAACCAAAATAATTAATCTAGTTAATTAGGTTTTTTAACCCATTAGGTTTTTTACCAGTTTAATTAATTAAGTTTTAACCAATAATTAATTAGGTAATTTAGGTTCATAATTAACTTAGTAATAACCTTTAGACTTATGTTTATTTTCAAACATCAATTTTTTCCAACTCGATTCTTCTTCTCGTCTCAAACTCCAATGATTGTCGCATGTGTGTTTAATTTCCATTTTTTATTTAAATTCTAGAAGGTGTATAGGTTGCAAATTCTTTTTGATGTAATAGTAATTAGGACTTTAATTTCCGCACTTTACTTTTCCGCATTTACTTTCCGCACCTATAAACTACTATAAACTATTTAGATGTATGTTAATAGGATTGTATGACAAGACTAAAATTGATCATAAAATAACCCTAATTTTCAGGATTAAATAAATCAACCACTTTGTTCACACACTCACCTTTAGGGTAACCCTCTCTTCTGTTGCCTTTCGAATAATAGTTAAGTCCCTCAAGCGTAGGGATACCTTAGCAAATGTTGCCTCCGATTTAAATCATCATAAAGATCATAGTCTCTTCGATGCTGCCTACGATATAAATGATCTCGTCCCTCGATTAAATGATGATAGTCCCTTCGAATGCTAAGGTATCCTTACTTGTTGCCTTTTATGACTATTCACATCCAATGCATAGGACTTCCTACCCTCTTTATGGTATAGATAGCCCCTATGACTACGCGATGACTTTTCGATGACCTTTTACATCCAATGAAAGGACTTCCTACTAACAAATGGTGTGAATAGTCTCTTTCCCTTAAACGAAATACTTTAAGAACAAGAAAGACTTTACGAACTTAGGGTAGGTAACTCTTGATTGCTTGCTCAAATCAATTTCAAATTATTTCATACACCTCTTTTCAAAACAATTTCAAAGGCTACACTTTATTTACAAAGTTAAAGTCCTTTTCAAAATGTTTTTCTAAACACACACTGCACTCTTTCAAACAATTCAAACAATTCAAAAATGAGCTAAGCAATTAAGAGCCCATGGATAACCATGGATACAAAGGGTGCTTACACATTCCCTTTGTATAACCTACCCCTAAACTCAAATCTCTTTCAAAGTTCTTTCCTGTTCTTTTAGCCTTTCCAATTGGATAAAATAAAAGTCGGTGGCGACTCTTGCTATCCGCACATTTTAAAAAGTCAGTTCTCCCACCGTGTTATAGAGGGAAAAAGTATATGAAGAGTGTTTTCAGAGACGCATCTCCGAAAAAAACACCTGACAATTTAAATCTAACATTTAAATTGAAAAATAAGTGCTTTCGGAGATGAATCTCCGAAAACACCCAATTTTTGGTGTTTTCGGAGATGCATCTCCGAATTTTGAGAAAATAGTGAAAAAAAATGACTTCGGAGATGCATCTTCGAAGTCAGGGAAATAATGGGGTTTTAAGCAGGAATTCTCACCCCAGGGGATGGATAAACAAATTTTTAAATTTCAAGGTGCTTTAGGGACTGGACGTAGGCCACATAGTTTGGGCCCAACCAGAACAAAATTTAGTGTGTGTGTGTGTTTTTCTTTTTATGTTATCTCTTTTATTTTTCAGTTTATTATCTTGAATATTACTCCTCATATTCCATTTGTGCAAAACTCTTTTGAAAAACTTTTATTTTTTAATGTTTTTGAAAAAACCATTAAATCCACAATTTACCCCTCACCCCTCTTCTCTCCCTCTCCACTTTTGTGTTTGGAATCAATTGTTCAACAACTAAAATTAGCTAAAATACATTCTCAACTTGTCATTATTTTATTCATAAGATGACACAACATTGAACAACACAGTTGAATAACATTTAAGAATTAACTTGAGAAAAGAAAAGAACTTTTCGAAAAAACTCATCTAGAGAATACACTCTACTAGAAAAAAGAAAAGAAGAAAGCATCAATTGATTTCATTGTATTCACTTTATGTTGAAAGATTTAGCAGCTGTATTTGTGCTTAACTTTGTTAACATCCTCTATCTAGTGATATTTATAAACATAAACCATCATCTATTATTTGTACCATTGGACTTACACATTTACCCTCTGGATATTCAAGCATAGCAAGTTTCTTTTTTTTTTGAAACAAAGCCAAATTAATTAAAATAAAAGCCAGCACAAGGAGTGCTCAATACAACCGGTAAGTTCAGAACACCAAAAATAGCAGAATACCAAAAAAAAAAAAAATCACCACCAGGAAACCCAACAGTAAAAAAACACTCCCAAACCATTGATCTACATCTATACAGCAACATAGCAAGATAATAAACATAATGAAAAACTCTGCTGCTGACGAACCAATTGACAGAGGTTGATCAAAATAAGCCAAGAGCCCAATGAAAAGCGACTGATAAACTTCGAGAAGCAGCGCAGCACTGAATCCAACTTTCAACACAAAGCTAACTCGATGAACACGCGGCAACTCGATCCACTCAGCGACAAAACTAACCCGGAACCTCCAGCAATATTCCCAAAAAGATGAATCCGACTAAGCTGAACTCTCCCCACAACAAGAACTGAATCAAAAAACTCAGAGCTCTAAGTCCGGCGCCACTTACAGGTCCTAGGAAAAAACCACCACCGTCCACCTCAAAGACAGCACATCGAAACTAAGTGAGACCCAAACAAGCCCTCGGATGCGAGCACCATTGCGAAATACTATTTTCGATCCATCTTGATTTGACATTAAGCCATTTCCATGATAGCATCTTTACCTCTTCCATCATTTTTTCAAGATTAATCTCTTTATTCTGGAACCTATTTTCGTTCCTATTCTTCCAAATTGTCCAAACGCTAGCGAACCAAATGACGGACAACTTTGCTGGTACTGACTTTTTTCGATCTAGCAATCCTTCGAATTGCTCCAAGTGCTTCCAACCATCTATCTGCATTGCTGTCTTTAATCCAAGCCACCTGAAAATGAAACTCCACAGTCCTGCAAATACTGGGCACTCGAAAAATAGGTGAGATATTGACTCCTCCCCCCCGCACTCTCCCGCACACCCACTCAGATTCTGCTCGATTACCTCCCTTCTGATTAGATTATCCGCTGTTGGAATTCTATTTTGAAGCATCCGCCACACCATCCCCGCTACTTTTGACGGAATCGCCTTATTCCACACTTTACTCCAAGAACAATTCTCCTCACTTTGAGGGCAGGACACTAATTCTCTGTGCACCTGTCTAACTGAATAGACATCTATTTGACTCGAGGTAACTATATCTAACTGATTAATGTCCTTCCACCATCTTGAACTCTCCCTACCTCTCGACTCGATCTCTTCAATAGACCCCCCATGAAGGATAGAAAAACACTTAGAAAGGGGGGGTTTGAATAAGTGTAGTCTTAAAAACTTGAACGATAAAAATAAATTGCACAGTTATTTTTATCCTGGTTCGTTGTTAACTAAACTACTCCAGTCCACCCCCGCGGAGTGATTTACCTCACCTGAGGATTTAATCCACTAATCGTAACAGATTACAATGGTTTTCCACTTAGTCCGCGACTAAGTCTTCTAGAGTATCCTGATCACAACCTGATCACTCTAGGAACAAATGCTTAGACATAAGCTAAGACTTTCTTAGAGTATCCTGACCACCACGTGATCACTCTAATTACAACTGCTTAGACACAAGCTAAGACTTCCTAGAGTATCCTGATCAACACTTGATCACTCTAGTTACTTACAAATTAATGTAATCAATTCTAAGAGTATTACAAATGCTTCTGAAAAGCTATAATCACAACAGTGATATTTCTCTTAACGTTTAAGCTTAATCTCACTAATATATTACAACAGCAATGTAGTGAGCTTTGATGAAGATGAAGTTTCTGAGCTTTGAATTTGAACAGCGTTTCAGCAAGTCTTTCAGAATAATTTCGTTCAGAATTGGTTACCTTGCTTCTCATCAGAACTTCATATTTATAGGCGTTTGAGAAGATGACCGTTGGGCGCATTTAATGCTTTGCGTGTTCCGTACAGCATTGCATTTAATGTTTCACGCTTTTGTCAACTACCTCGAGCCTTGTTCACACTGTGTCTACTGACGTTGCCTTTAATAGCTTCCAACGTTCCTTTTGTCAGTCAGCGTAGCCTGCCACCTGTACTTTCTTCTTATCTGATGTTTGTGAATAAAATATTTGAATATCATCAGAGTCAAACAGCTTGGTGCCTAGCATCTTCTTGTCTTCTGACCTTGAAGTGCTTCTGAGCGTGATACCATCAGAACTTCAGTGCTTCTGCTTCTGATCTCAAGTTCTTCTGATGCTTTCATAGACCCATGTTCTGATTCTGCCTTGACCATCTTCTGATGTCTTGCCAGACCATGTTCTGATGTTGCATGCTGAACCTTCTGAGACAAAGCTTCTGAGCGCTGATTTGTGCATACTCTTTATATATTTCCTGAAATGGAAATTGCAATGTATTAGAGTACCACATTATCTCACACAAAATTCATATCCTTGTTATCATCAAAACTAAGAATATTGATCAGAACAAATCTTGTTCTAACAATCTCCCCCTTTTTGATGATGACAAAAACATATATAAATGATATGAATTTGCGATCAGAAAGAGCAGACGGCTAAAGACAAATTACACAGCTATAGCATAAGCATGTGAATATGTCTCCCCCTGAGATTAACAATCTCCCCCTGAGATGAATAATCTCCCCCTGAAATAAATACTCGAAGAACTTTAATAATAAAAGACTTCCCTGATTATTTCGGTAGAGACGATCACATAAGCTTCTGTCTTCTGATAATTCATAGCTTCTGACTTCAGCTTCCATTGGACAGCTTCAGAACTTGAATTTCTTTAGATCCCTAGAACACTCATAACTTCTGATTCCTGCTTCCATTTAGGACAGCTTCAGAACTTAAATTTATTTGATCTTCAGAACATTCACAGCTTCTGATTCCTGCTTCCATTTAGGACAGCTTCAGAACTTGAATTTCTTTGATCTTCAGAACATTCACAGCTTCTGATTCATGCTTCCATTTAGGACAGCTTCAGAACTTGAGTTTTCTGGATCTTTAGAACATTCACAGCTTCTGATTTCTGCTTCCCTCGGATAGCTTCAGAGCTTTGAATTTCTTCTTACATCACTTCATGCTAGATTGTATCAGAACATTGTTGAATGTACCAGAGCATCATCAGAGCATCTCTACATCCTGATATGTTACAGAACAAAACTAAACGACAAAAGTCAGCATGAATGAGTTAGAACATAAAATGTGTATCAGAACACAAAATATGTATCAGAGCCATATAAGCCATATAGAATATATCAGATCCAATAGACAATGTATCAGAGCAAATAGACAATGATTTGGATCATATTCTATTATCAGAATTTCTGATCATTCTTCCTTCTTGCTTCTGATTCTGAAGCTTCCTAGCACTCAGCTTGCTTCAAGAATCCAAGAGCTTGATTCATTTTGTTGCTTCTTATGTTGATCTTGAATCTTTAATTCCTGCAACAACACAACTTAAAAACATAGAACTTTGCAAGTTCTGTTAGTAAAGCAACTGATTAAATCAAATCATTTATCACATATTTCTCCCCCTTTTTTGTCATATCATCAAAAACATAAAAGATTCAGATACAAACAAAAAGAAACACACGGAGGAAAAAGGATGATTTTCATTGAAGTTCAGACAGACAGGTACAGAAGTACACAAAGAGAAGGAAGACAAGATGCACAAAAACAGATGCAGCAGAAGCAAAAAAGCAAGAAACAACATAGACTCAATCTAAGACGGCCCTAGCCTTGACATGATCTTAGCCAGCATCTCTTGAACCACATTGTTGTATCCATCTTGCCTCTCCATGAAAGCTCTAAACTCAGCATTGACTGAGCTTTGCTCATCCTGTTTCTTCTGAATATCTTCCAGAGTCCTTGCAAGACGAGAAGATTCATCAGAAGAAGCTTCACCGCTTCTAACCACAGGAATAGCATTGTGATCTGTAGCTTCCATAGATAGATCATTTGCAGGGATTTCCTCAACAGGAACTGATTCAGCAACATGATCTTCTACATCTGCTTCTTGCATAGAAGCATCTCCATATTCTGCAGCAGGAATTTCCGAATCTCCATTCTCAAGTGCCTGAAGAATGGCAGCAAGATTCCTGGGAGCAGAAGGACCTTCAACTTCTGGTGGGTCAATAACTTCTGGAATGACCAAAGCTTGGGTCTTCCTTAGAAGGGTTTTCCCTCAGAAAGTCAAAGAGGGTCTTGAAATCCCCAAGAAGAACAGGATAATCAGGAATCCAGATAACAATATCCCTGCATGGATTAGCTTCTAATGCAGCAGCCAATCTTGCTACTTCCAATTCATCCACAAAGGGCTTTTCTTCCAAGGTATGTCTTCCTCTGAGACGGGCAAACCAGAAGTCTTCACAGCTTCTCAGAATTCCACGAGGCCGTGGGGCAGCTTCTATACAAGCTTCCTGAAGTTCTAAAAACAGAGCATCTGATTCTCTGCGTAAGATCCTCCAGAAGTTCCGCATAGCAACATCATTCAAGCCAGAACTTTCAGCAATTCTGAGAGTATCAAAGATACTTCTGAGATTCCTCTTTACTTTTTCAAAAATTTCACCAATAGGGTAGATGGGGTGGGATTTTAATTGGGTTTTTGAAAAGGCAGGGTTGGGGATGAAGTACGGTTGAGGTTCTCTATTCAACCTATAAGAAGATTCTGCTTCAGTATCAGAATCTAACACTACCACTTCAGCTTCAGGACGAGGCTTGGGAGTGTAGTTGCAATCACGGAGCAGCTGTTCATGTGATGCAGAGGTTGGAAGAATAGAGTCACTATGGTTATTTAGAGAGGTAGAAGGAATAGGTTCAAAGGTGGCATGGGGAGGAGGTTGAGAGATGGAGATATTTGTGTGTGGTGGAAAGAGAGTTTGAATTGGTGGTATATCTAGAACATGATCAACAGCAGCTTGGTCAGAAACAAAGTTAGTTAAGGGTGAAGGAGAAGGAATGGAGGCATCTGGAATTGGTGAAAGAGGAGGAGAATTTGGTTTGGTTGTGGGAGAAGATGGAGGTGTAAGAACACGGACAAATACGGGTGATTCTGATGTGGCTTTTTCTGGTTCAGGGGTAGGGGCAACCGCTATTGGTGTAACTTCTGAAGAATCAGCAGGAGCAGAATCAGGTTCAGAAATGCATATACCTTTGGATGCTCTCTGAAAAGCTTCAACCACAGCCTCAGTCCTCTTTTGTTTCTTATTCTTAGGCTCTTCAACAATCTTTGCTTTGCCTTTAGATATCTCTTTCCTTCTGACATTTGCCAGACTTTCTTGTTGATTCACAGCCTCTTGAGCAGCATTTTCTTCATCGGATTCTTGAAGAATCATCTTCCTTTTTCTGGTTTTCTTCTTCTAAACAACTTCAACAAACTCGGCATTGTTATTTGACTTCTTCTTCTTTTTCTCAGCTTCCTTCTTTTTCTTCACAAAATCAACAGAAACAGCCTTAACAACTTTTGCAATGACTTCTTCTGGGACCACTTCTTTCTCGGTGGTAGCAGCAGGATGATCAAACTTTCTTTTGGTCCTTTCTTCCTTCTTGCGATTCACTATAATTGGAGCACCTTTCTCTTGATCTTTAAGACTTTTACCCTCTTTTTGTGACTTCAGATACCTAGTTCTGACTTCTGGTACCTCACTATTGAAGAAGGTTTTAAATTCAGCTAGAACTGGTTCTCTTCTGATTCTTGTTCCAGCAAGAGGTTGAGGAGTCTTAATGATAGCCTTAATCACTTTCATCTTCTTTAAAGTGAAGGCATTCAGACAGGCCCCAATTGTGACAGCAAGGTCTTTGATAATACCTTCAGATTCCAGGTTTTCAACAATCTTGGAATGAACCAGAAGATTTGAGATAATTCTACCAAACGGAATGATGGTACAACTTTTTTCTCTGAAGGCATTTCTGGACTCCTTCACAGCCTTCCACATATGGTTGAAGATAATGTAGATAGCATCAACCTTCTTCTTAGTGGCAATGCAGTACAGAATGTATTTTTGCTTATTGTTGATGAAGTTAGAAGCATGTGTTCCTTTCCTGTGATAGAAACACCCAAGAAGAATCTTGGTCCAAATTTTGTAAAGATCTCTCAAGTCCTTGACACTCTTTGTTTCATTTATGTCTGGGTAGAGAGTAGATAAAACATCTTCCCAATTTACCCTTTGATCGATTTCAAAAGCTCCTTCAGGGTTTTTCAGATCAAACATCACCCTTAAGATGTTCTCAGTTACTACCACAAACTTTCCATGGACGAAAGACAATATGGATTTTGGAGCGACAACTGCATGTACCCAGAATTCCTTGACAAGATCTGGGTAGACTGGTCCACAGAACTCAGCAAACAAAGAAGTCCATCCTTGAAAAATTATATCTTCTTTGAGATGAAAATCGTGTTCTTCAATGTTATCAAAATCAACCATAAGTTCACATAGAACTTCTAATTTATCCTTAGGAATGGAGCACGCAACAACTGGAGTGAGTTCCTGATTAACTTCATTTTGAATATGGAGAAGAGTAGATGAACCAACATTTTGAGATGAAGAAGCAGCCATTGAAACAAAATGAACAGCTAGGAAGAACAAAATTCTGGGTTTTCGGTTAGGGTTTTAGAAGCGACTAAGAAGATTTCAAAAGAAAGTATGCAAGACGAAAGAGAGACTCGGAGCGAAAAAAAGATATATGAGATGATTTGAAAAGAATATATAGAGACTGATTTAAAAAAAATGCAATAAGATTAGAAAATGAACAGTTACAGAATCAAGAGAAATCAATTTTCATTTATTGATAAGTGACGTTAGGTGAGAGAACGTGGTAAATGAAATGATTTAACACAGTTACCTAGGTCGGTGTCTTTTCAACTGCACGCTTTGTACTAACCGCACAGACACGTGTTCACCATCAGATAATAGATGACAGCTGTAAAATATGAATAGACTTTACGCCTTCTGATTCTGATCACTGCTTCTGATTGTCATTCTTAAGAAATGATCTGGTTCTGATAGGATCATCTTTCTTCCCAAGAATCACATCTTCTGAATGAGCTGAAGCAAGTCTAGGTGATCTTCTGATAGTTGGTTCTTCAGAAATCCTAAGATTCTCTAAAGATGCAGCAACTTGATCTTCTGATCCATTGCTTCTGAGACTGCCAGCTTCTGCAGCTTTGCTTCTTGATTCTTCAACTTCTGATATATCAATATCAAAATCTGCAAAATTCTCAAACTGCTTTGGTTTTTCAAGACCAAGCTTATCATCAAACCTGATATTGATTGATTCTTCTACAATCAATGTTTCAGTATTGTATACTCTGTAGCCTTTAGAGCATTCAGAATATCCAAGAAGGAAACACTTTTGTGCTTTAGAATCAAACTTACCAAGATGATCTTTAGTATTCAGAATAACACATACACATCCAAAAGGATGGAAATATGAAATGTCGGGCTTTCTGTTCTTCCACAATTCATAAGGAGTCTTATTTAGAATAGGTCTGATAGAGATTCTATTCTGAATATAGCATGCAGTGTTAATTGCTTCTGCCCAGAAATGCTTAGCCATATTGGTTTCATTGATCATGGTTCTGGCCATTTCTTGTAGAGTCCTATTCTTTCGCTCTACAACTCCATTTTGCTGTGGAGTTCTAGGACAAGAGAAATCATGGGCAATACCATTTTCTTTGAAGAACTCTTCAAAGAATTTGTTCTCAAATTCACCACCATGATCACTTCTGACCTTTATGATCTTGCACTCCTTCTCAGATTGGACCTGAGTGCAGAATTCAAAGAACACTGAATGAGACTCATCCTTGTGTTTCAAGAACTTTACCCATGTCCAGCGGCTATAATCATCAACGATGACTAATCCATATTTCTTCCCTCTAACAGATGCTGTTTTGACTGGGCCAAACAGATCAATGTGCAAGAGTTCTAACGGCCTTGAGGTAGAAACAACATTCTTAGACTTGAATGCAGGTCTGGAGAACTTGCCCTTCTGACATGCTTCACAAAGAGCGTATGATTTGAATTTCAGATTTGGGAGTCCTCTGACCAGATTTAGTTTGTTAATCTGAGAAATCTTTCTCAAACTAGCATGACCTAATCTTCTGTGCCAGACCCATTGCTCCTCAGAAACAGACATAAGACAAGTCACCTTCTGCTTCTCAAGATCAGAAAGATCAATCTTATAAATGTTGTTCTTCCTCTTGCCTGTAAATAGGATTGAGCCATCCTTCTGACTTACAGCCTTGCAAGACTTTTGATTGAAGATTATATCATAACCATTGTCACTTAATTGACTTATGGACAATAAGTTATGCTTTAATCCTTCTACAAGAAGTACATTAGTTATGGAAGGAGAGTTACCAAGACTTATGGTTCCAGAGCCAATGATTTTGCCCTTCTGATCTCCTCCAAACTTGACTTCTCCACCTGGTTTAAGCACCAGGTCTTGGAATGTAGACCTTCTTCCCGTCATGTGTCGCGAGCACCCAGAGTCCAGGTACCATGACATTTTGCTTTCTGTCCTCTTTGCCGCCAAGGATATCTGCAACAGAAATTATCTTCTCCTTAGGTACCCACAATTTCTTGGGTCCTTTCTTGTTAGTTCTCCTCAAGTTCTGATTGAACTTGGGTTTAGCAAAATATTTAACAGGAGGAACAGTATGATACTTCTTATTCTGAGTTCCATGATATTTCTTAGGTTGTGTCACATGCTTCTTGGTGTGTGTTATGTGAAAACTTTGTGCATGTGATGTGTGCTTAATATCATGGGAGTGGCCAAATTTAAATTGGTTATACAGAGGCTTGTATGATATTTTCATATCATCCACAGATTCAAGCTTGTATGGGATTTCACCCTCATAACCAATGCCAACTCTCTTGTTCCCAGACACGGCATATATCATAGAAGCTAGCTGACTTCTGCCAATACTTCTAGATAAGAACTTCCTGAAACTTAAATCATATTCTTTCAGAATATGATTCAGACTGGGAGTGGATTTTTCTGAATCAGAAGGAGATCCAACATTATTGGATAATTTTAAAACTTTTTCTTTTAATTCAGAATTTTCCAACTCAAGCTTCTTAGTTTCAAATTCAAATTGCTTTTTCAGCTTTTTGTATTTGATACTAAGATGAGCTTTTAATTCAAGAAGCTCTGTTAGACTGGAAACTAACTCTTCTCTAGATAGTTCAGAAAATACCTCTTCAGAATCTGATTCTGATGTAGATTCTGATCCATCATCTTCTGTCGCCATCAGCGCAAAGTTTGCCTGCTCTCCTTCAGAGTCTGATCCTGATTCTGATTCAGAATCATCTAATGTTGCCATAAGACCTTTCTTCTTATGAAACTTCTTCTTGGGATTCTCCTTCTGAAGTTTCGGACACTCATTCTTGTAATGTCCAGGCTCATTGCACTCATAGCAGACAGCCTTCTTCTTGTCAGATCTTCTGTCACCAGAAGATTCTCCTCGTTCAAATTTCTTTGAACTTCTGAAGCCTCTGAACTTCCTTTGCTTGATCTTCCAGAGTTGGTTTACCCTTCTGGAGATCATGGACAGTTCATCTTCTTCTTCAGATTCTGATTCTTCAGGATCTTCTTCTCTAGCCTGAAAAGCGTTAGTGCATTTTTTAATATTAGATTTTAATGCAATAGACTTACCTTTCTTCTGAGGCTCGTTTGCGTCCAGCTCAATTTCATGGCTTCTCAAGGCACTGATAAGCTCTTCCAAAGAAACTTCATTCAGATTCTTGGCAATCTTGAATGCAGTCACCATTGGACCCCATCTTCTAGGTAAGCTTCTGATGATCTTTTTTACATGATCAGCCTTGGTGTAGCCTTTGTCCAGAACTCTTAATCCAGCAGTCAGAGTTTGAAATCTTGAAAACATCTTCTCAATGTCTTCATCATCCTCCATCTTGAAGGCTTCATATTTCTGGATTAGAGCAAGAGCTTTAGTCTCCTTGACTTGAGCATTTCCTTCATGAGTCATTTTCAAGGACTCATATATGTCATGGGCCGTTTCCCTGTTAGATATCTTCTCATACTCAGCATGAGAGATAGCATTCAGCAAAACAGTCCTGCATTTGTGATGATTTTTGAAATCTTTCTTTTGATCATCAGTCATTTCGCTTCTCGTGAGCCTTACACCAGTAGCTTTAACAGGATGTTTGTAACCATCCAACAGAAGATCCCATAGATCAGCATCCAGACCAAGAAAGTAACTTTCCAGTTTATCTTTCCAGTATTCAAAGTTTTCACCATCAAATACTGGTGGTCTAGTATAACCATTGTTACCGTTGTATTGCTCAGCATAGCCAGATGTAGATGCAGTTGGATTTGATTGAGATTCACCAGCCATCTTTTACTGAAGCGTTTTTCTCTTCCTGAATCTTTTCTAAACACGGTTAAGTGCTTGCACCTTAGAACCGGCGCTCTGATACCAATTGAAGGATAGAAAAACACTTAGAAAGGGGGGGTTTGAATAAGTGTAGTCTTAAAAACTTGAACGATAAAAATAAATTACACAGTTATTTTTATCCTGGTTCGTTGTTAACTAAACTACTCCAGTCCACCCCCGCGGAGTGATTTACCTCACCTGAGGATTTAATCCACTAATCGTAACAGATTACAATGGTTTTCCACTTAGTCCGCGACTAAGTCTTCTAGAGTATCCTGATCACAACCTGATCACTCTAGGAACAAATGCTTAGACACAAGCTAAGACTTTCTTAGAGTATCCTGACCACCACGTGATCACTCTAATTACAACTGCTTAGACACAAGCTAAGACTTCCTAGAGTATCCTGATCAACACTTGATCACTCTAGTTACTTACAAATTAATGTAATCAATTCTAAGAGTATTACAAATGCTTCTGAAAAGCTATAATCACAACAGTGATATTTCTCTTAACGTTTAAGCTTAATCTCACTAATATATTACAACAACAATGTAGTGAGCTTTGATGAAGATGAAGTTTCTGAGCTTTGAATTTGATCAGCGTTTCAGCAAGTTAATATTCACAGAATTTGGTTCAGAGTTGTTAACCTTGCTTCTCATCAGAACTTCATATTTATAGGCGTTTGAGAAGATGATCGTTGGGCGCATTTAATGCTTTGCGTGTTCCGTACAGCATTGCATTTAATGTTTCACGCTTTTGTCAACTACCTCGAGCCTTGTTCACGCTGTGTCTACTGACGTTGCCTTTAATAGCTTCCAACGTTCCTTTTGTCAGTCAGCGTAGCCTGCCACCTGTACTTTCTTCTTATCTGATGTTTGTGAATAAAATATTTGAATATCATCAGAGTCAAACAGCTTGGTGCCTAGCATCTTCTTGTCTTCTGACCTTGAAGCGCTTCTGAGCGTGATACCATCAGAACTTCAGTGCTTCTGCTTCTGATCTCAAGTTCTTCTGATGCTTTCATAGACCCATGTTCTGATTCTGCCTTGACCATCTTCTGATGTCTTGCCAGACCATGTTCTGATGTTGCATGCTGAACCTTCTGAGACAAAGCTTCTGAGCGCTGATTTGTGCATACTCTTTATATATTTCCTGAAATGGAAATTGCAATGTATTAGAGTACCACATTATCTCACACAAAATTCATATCCTTGTTATCATCAAAACTAAGAATATTGATCAGAACAAATCTTGTTCTAACACCCCATACTTATTAACCAATGCCCTATACAACATACCCCTCCTCTCCCTTTTCACTTTCCAAGCCCATTTTCCTAATAAAGCTACGTTGAACGCTCTCAAATTTTTAATTCCCAATCCCCCTTCTGTTATTGGTCTACATACCTTGTCCCAACTAACCCAATATATTTTCCTCTCCTCCTCGCTTCCTCCCCACAGAAACTGTTTAAAAATAGACTCGAGTTTAGAAATTATACCTGTTGGTGCCTCGAAAAAAGAGAGATAGTAAACCGGAATAGCGTACAAGACAGATTTCAATAGAACTACTCTTCCCCCAAAAGAGAGGTGTTTGTTCTTCCACTTTGACAGTCTATCTTTCACAGTCTCCACCACTTTCTTCCATGTCTCTTTCCTCTTTGGATTTGCTCCTATCGGTATGCCGAGGTAGTTGAATGGAAACTCACATATTTTGCAATTTAAAATCCTTGCTGCTTCTATTATCCAGTCTGGAGATATATTGATACCGGTTAGAGAACTTTTCTGGAAATTTACTTTTAAGCCTGACATCATCTCAAACAGCATCAGATTCGCCTTTATAATTCTTATGTTCTACCAGCTCTTCTCCCCCACTATCAAGGTATCGTCAGCATATTGTAGGTGGCTAAACCGATCTGCTCCTTTTTTGGAATTTGAAACCTGTATACAGTCCCCTTTCCTCCGCCTTCGACATTAACATGCTAAATCCTTCAGCCGCGATTAAAAAAAGAAAAGGAGATAACGGATCCCCCTGTCTTAGACCTCTGCCCATTTTAAACTCCTTTGTTGGGCACCCGTTTACCAGAACTGAAACCGATGCTGAGTTAAGACCATAGCAAGTTTCTTTTAATAAGGTCTTGGTGCTTTGATTATATTCAGGTCCATCACTTTATCACAAAAGGAGACTTTAGATTATTTATCATCAAATGACTTATGCTTGGAATCAACCACAAAAACGAAACCTTAAGAAATCTTTTTCATGCCCTAGCAGAGAAGAAAAATTCTTAAAAATTACTATGTATTACTTTAACTTTTAACTTTCTTTTATTTTACATTTACAATTAGACTTAACCGCTAGATTTCAAATATATATTCTCTCTATTTTTTATTATAAAAAAAGATTTTAAATTATTAAATGACTAGTTTATTGGTTTATTATAGAATTAAATATATTAATTATTTAATATATTTTAAAATTAAATTTTTTCTTATATAAAAAATCAAATACTTTTTCTTATAGGGTTAATACCTATTTTCACCTATGTCATATGGGGTTGGTTTGAAAAATCCCCCTGCAAAAAAAAAGTTGCAAGAATTCTTCTAACATTTGAAGATTCTCTCGTTTTAAACCTTGTAAAATATTTGTTTTTAAAACCAACCTTGCCATTTGAAGATTCAGTCATTTTGAAGCCTATAATCTTGTAGATTATGTCATTTCAAACCCTCTAGAATATGACGGGCAAGGTTGGTTTTACTAAAAATAATAATTTACAGGGTTCAAAATGATAGAGTCCTTCAAGTGGCAAGGTTGGTTTCAAAAATAAAAAATTTACAAGGTTTAAAACTAGAGAATCTTCAAATGTTAGGAAAATTATTGCAACTTTTTTTTGGCAGGGTTTTTTTCGAATCAATATGGCAGGGGTGAAAATAGGTATTAACCTTTTCTTATATTAAGATCGTAAATAATAAAAAAAAATTGTATAAATTTTAGTTCAACATATAAATATTTTAGTTTGACACCATCATTCAAATTTAAATTCAATGTTTTGGTTATACGTGATTTTATATTGTTTATTGTCCATTCTTTTATGATCAAAAAAGTTATATAATTAATGTAATGTACTTTTAATTGTCAAGGTATTTCATCCTTTTGGATGTTTGTGTATGTATTAAAGTTTACATTTTAATTTTTAAGTCTTAACGCTAAAAAAACTACTGTATGTTTTTGAGAGATTTCTATATTTATAAAAACATTAACTGGACCTAAGTGACAAACTAAATCAACGCAGTTTTTAAATTGATTAAATTATTGTGGTGTAGTTTGATCCGACTCTTTAATAGGAAAATGCATAATTGTTGTTCTTGATAAAAAAAATCGTGAGAAAATATTGCAAAAACTTTAAACCAAACCAAACCATTGATGACATTTATTAGTTCTGTTTTAATAAAAACTCGTGTTGCCGTTGAATGTCCCTTCAATTAATTGAGTCACCTCATTAATTTAGTTGATAAATGAAAGATTACCAAATTATGCTAAAAAATGAAGAATTAAAATAATACAATCACTATACTTGATACCAAAATTAGATTGACACATTAAGTAAGGAGTATATTGAAGATGTCTACTTCTTCTTTGAATGTATGTTTGAATGTAGGTTGACATGTCAAAATCTAAACTAGTGGAATACCTGTGTTCGCACGAGTATCGGTGTGTTCAGTGACGGAGCCAGGATGAAATTGTTGAGGGGGCCAAATATTAAAAAAAAAAAGTAACTAATAAAAAATATAATGTTAAAAATATTTATTCATTTACCAAAAATACTTGAATGAGTTAGTAAGAGATGTCTTCCGCATTATTCAAAAAATTTGGGTTCGATCTTGGTCATGGACATACAACCTTATTAAATTCTTTTGAGGGATCCGACTCGAAAGATTAGTCTGTGCAATTGCGCGTAGAGATATCTCATTTCTACCAAAAAAAAACATTCTATTTGCTTTCACTTTTTTTGTTACTAGCAAAAATAAATGTATAAATTGTATTTTTTTTTTAAACTCTTGTGCAAAAGGGTGTCAAATTATACTATAAAATTTATTGAAACATCTTCAAAAATCAACTAGTTATTGTCAACATAAATCAACTAATTAGTATCAACGTGTCTAACAATATTATTATGTTCTTTATTTTTGTAGATTTACTATTTTTATATGCTCTTTGTTCAATAATTTTGTATAGTGATAATTGATTGAAATCATTTTATGTGAAAAAATAACTACAAAACAATCTATGCGAGGAAGAAAGAAAATCAATAACCAAACAAAATATGAATGAGTTAAAACTTATTTTAGAACAATTTTAAGAAATTGAATTGGATGGACATTATTCTTAATAAATAAATTTGATAAAATTTTTAAAAAGAATTATTAATACTTAATATAATATTAAGTTTGGGAATACATAATCAAATATTTAAAAAAATATATAAAAAGACTCAATAAAAAAATTGGTAAAAAATTTCAATTTAAACATCAGCCAACAATGCTTTGAGTCCGTAATTATACAACATATCCACTTAGCCATTGTTCATTAATGATATTTTGGTGCTTTATAAATTTATAAATATTAAATTTTATAGAAAAAATTATATATTATACCTATTTTAAAAAAAAATCATTAAAACTTTGGGGTGGCCATGGCCACCCCCTGTCCCAAGGAAGATCCGCCCCTGGGTGTGTTACATACACGTTTGTTTCTAATTGAAAAAAAAAGGAAAAAATAACCACAAAAATGAAAATACATAATATAGGTTTTAATGTAGAAAAAAATGATGTTAAGAATTTAAATGAAATTGAAAAATGTAAATTTAATTTAATAGAAGTTGGAAATAGATGAAAATTAAATATAAGTTTATAAAAGAAATTTATTATAATTAATTTTCAAAATTGAATTGATAAAGTAGTGGGCCGTTAAAAATGAAATAATGATATAGTGGATGATCCATTTACCAGTTCGGCCCATGTAAATACGAAGGATCCATTTAATCCAAATGAAAACGTAAAAGCTCTGATTAGGGTTCCAAACGATTTTGATAGTTTCAAGCTCACATTGACAATTTATGTTGAACACTGAAGGAAAACCGCCATGGCTGCATGTGGAAGGTGAATCGGGAATCTCTCAGATCTAACTTGCGCAGTTTTTATTTTTTTTCCATGACTTAAACGCATTGTTTGATAATATCTGTTTGTTGAATGGTTGCAGATTGATGGGTGTAATCAAAGAAGAAATAATTTTTCCAGGTAGGAACCCAGCAAACCCCAGCGTTTTTAACGGTACTGAAGGTGAAGAAGATAAATATGTATTATGTAAAGGGGTTGTGGAAATAGAAGTGTCTGGAGATGTAGTTTCCCATGTTCAGAAGGCCAACTTGTGTGGATCCGAAAATAGTGATTTGGACAACGAAGAAAGGTATGCTAACAAAGCGAATCTTTTATGAGACAGATTCTTTCTGAGCTTTTTGTAATTCACTTTTGAAAAGAGATTTTTCATTCTCAAGTTTAGAAATGGTTTCTTTTAGCTCAGAGTTTTCTATCTTTAGTTTCCTAGTTACTTCAGTTTTAGATACAAGACCATGTTTCAGGTTTTTGTATTTGATTTAAAGTTGCTGATATTTTTCAAAAATTTCAGACAGACTATCTTCTAATTGAGATCTAGAGAAATTAGAGAATACCTCTTTTGTGTCTGATTCAGATTCTGATGAATCTCTGTCATCTGATACGTTGGCCATTAATGCTATATTGGCTCGTCCATCTTCTGATTCGTATTCTGCTTTAGAAGATTCCGAGTCATCCCATGTTTCCATGAGACTTTTCTTCTTTTCTTTGACAAACTTACTCTTTGGCTTTTCTTTTTGAAGTTTGGGACAGTCGCTTTTGTAATGACTTGGATGATTCAGAGTGATTACCTAATCTCTCAGGGTTTCTTGAATTTATATAGCTAGAGGATGATTCAGAGTGATTACCTAATCTCTCAGGGTTTCTGAATTTCCTTTGTCTATGCTTCCATAGTTGATATACTCTTTTGGAGAGAAGAGATATCTCGTCTTCTTCTAATGAGGATCCACCGGAACTTTCTTCTTCTGCCTGAAAAGCTTTAGTTTCATATATTTTTATTAGATTTAAGTGCAAGTGCCTTACCTTTATTTTGGGGCTCATCTTCTTCTAATACTATCTCGTGACTTCTCAAGGAGCTGATTAGTTCCTCAAGTGATGTTTTGTTCAGATCTTTGGCTAGCTTTAAAGATGTAACCATAGGTCTCCACTTCTTGGGTAAACTTCTGATGATTTTCTTTACATGATCTTCAGTGGAGTATCCTTTGTCCAGAACTTTCAATCCAGCAACCAGAATTTGAAACCTTGAGAACACTATCTCAATTGTTTCATCTTCTTCCATCTTGAATGCCTCATACTGTCGCTACCGCGAAAAATGGATCAGAGTCGCCACTAATATATTCATCCCATCGCGGGAAAGGAATATCAGAAACCTAACTCGAAACAAGGACAAGGTCTTTCGACCAGAGAACAGGGCACGGGAGTCGGTTACGCAAGGGGAAGGTGCTAGCACCCCTCACGTCCATCGTACTCGATGGTATCCACCTACGTTTGTTTCTATCTAAAGGGTGTATCTACGTCTAAAACCTAAATGCGAATGAATGCAAAAGAAATACGGGGAAAAGAATGAATTATTTACAAGTGTGCTCGCTTAGGCCCCGCGACCCAATGCCTACGTATCCCTTACCAGGAATCAGAGCTACCGTAGTTCGGCTCCATAGTTTCCATTTGTTTTGTGTTTTTTAGTTGAACAGAGGTTAAGGTCACAATCCACGATGCTCGACCTTTGGAGACTTATACTCCTATTTTGGAAAGGACTTAACTTGTTCTTAAATGAAGAGAAATTGGGTTTGTGTTTTTTATGTAACTACATGATGAACAAAACCCAATACAAGGTTTCGCACCACTTCATTACTTTGTTTTAATTTGAGCCTTTATTAGGTGTTTTAAGTGTTTTTGGTTAGGTATTTTTTAAGGGAATTTACTTTGCGATTAGAATCACATAAAAATGTATAATGATCGAGGAGCAGATTAGGGAATGAATCCCACTCACTTCTATCCCATTATATAATGTTCAAGAAACAGATTAGGGAATGAATCCCACTCATTTCTATCCCATTAATTAATGTTCGAGAAACAGATTAGGGAATAAATCCCACTCATTTCTCTCCCATTAAGTAGTGACCGAGAAACAGATTAGGGAATAAATCCCACTCATTTCTATGCCACTAAGTGATTGAGAAACAGATTAGGGAATGAATCCCACTCATTTCTCTATCACTTTCTTAATGTGATTCGCATCTTTATTTGTTAATGTTTTAAAGTTGAAAAGAAAAAAGAATGAAAGAGGGGAGACTAACCTATTTTCTAGCCTAATTGTTATTCTAATTCCTATTTAAGGACTAAACTAAAATCTAAAGGGAATACTAAATGAAAAAAGATGAGAAAAGTCATTTAAGTTGACTAAAGTCAACTTTAACAACTCGAGAGTATTTTTGGTATTTCACAAAATAAAGCAAATATTCACAAAAGCAAAAGAATTAACATCTAAACAAAAAATGAGAATATTCACAAGCAATTTTGTATTTTTTATCATGTTTAAGACTATTTTTATGAATTGAAATAAAAAACTATGTATTTTTATTATTTATTAACCAATCAAAAATTAAAGAAATCAATTAAAACTAAAATATACCTATAAAATTCTAAAAATTCTAATTGGTTAGAAAAAAACTATTTTTATTTCCATGGAAAATTGAATTGTTGATCAAAAGTAAAAGGTTAGCAAAATAGAAACAAAAATTGAAATCTGCCTAACAGGGGGTGTACCAGAAATTTGCAACTAAACTGAAATTCTAAAGATAGCATATGGGGCTGTTACTGGGGAGGTGCGAAAATGATAGAAACTGGGCCCAATTCAAATTAAGTCTATAGCCCAGATCTTCCCTTATCAATTTTGTTTCATTCTTTTTATTCCAATTCTGTTTATTATCACAACATTACTATTATATGGTAACGTGACAAAAAATGCCCCCAAAGCAATTATCAATTGGTCAAGTATTCTTAAGTGAATAAGACAAAACAAGTATCAGGTCCACTCATGAAATGCCACCTCACGCGCCAATCATTGTAATAGGACAAAAACATATATGGCTGGATGTGAGAACCAACCGAGATGCGCCACGCAATGACCAGAAGAAAGAAAAGCAGAAGCGTGCAACTGCCGGAGACACTCCTTTCCGGTCATCTTCTCCGGCGACCTCACCACGCCGGAGATACTCGACTCGCCCAGAAATTAAAACGGGCAACACCACCTGACTCGGTTCTCTCCCCTGAGTTCGAATCCATGCTCCATTCTCCGATTAGAGTCCTCTAACTTCTAAAACGAAACTATCTTAGAAACCCTAACTCCATGAAAACGCACTAAAACCTAAACTAAACACCACAATCCAACTTCCTCCGTATATAGAGTTCAAATAGGAAATTCAATCATCGTATCTCATGTAAACCGAAGACAAGCATCAAGAATCAAAACAGAACGCATACAACATGCACCAACACACCGATGCATATGGATCCTATCATGACAACTAACATGCTGAGAGATTCAGAAACACTTACCTGGAGAATTTCCTCGAATTGAAAGAATAAGAAGACACTTCAACTTGAATCTTCATGATGATTATATGACGATCTTGAATCTAATCTTGACTTGCTACTATATCGGATCCATGGTGATGATGAAGTTCAATGATGGAGATGCTGACTGAACCGTGATAGTGATGATGATGATGATGATGATGGAGGAAAGTTTGTTGCGGTTGTTGAAAGTGGTGATGATGAGAGGAGTTTGGTGGTTACAAAGTTTGTTGAAAGTGGTTGGGGTTGTTGTGAAAAGGTTATGGTGGTGGAGATGAGAAGAAAGAAAGAATGATGCTGGTGAATGAGAAAGATGAGAGAGATGAAGATGAGAGGATAGAGTGAAACTGAAAAAGTGTGGAGAATAAAATTATCAAGTGTGAAAAAATGGAGCGTGTCCTTTGAAATGGTGAGAGCTAGAGTTTATATATGGCAGTGGTGTATGGCAAGCTATGGTGTGGTGTGTTGTATTCCATCTTTTTTCCATAAACTTAATGTGCAAGTAGTTGTTTTTGTAGTAAAGCCTCCTCCTCTCTTTTTTGCATATTCAGAATTGTATGGCTTATAGAGGAAACATGTGGATGCATGGTACTTTCATACGTATACTGCAGACTGGTGGAAGCTAGCCTTGCTTGAATCAATGCCCATGATACCAACTTTGTAGTCATATCTCTTCACATATAGGCCTCCATTTGTATCAAATTTAGGTCCATTAGAAAGAGGAAGTGGAGAAGAACAACATTAGTGTTGGAAGTCTCTTGAGATAGGTCTTGGAAGTAAGATAGAAATGGCCTGAAACATATCAAATTGTGGCTGCGCATGATGTCTATACACGTGACCTGGGCTCTGGCCTGGAACTTTGGTCGCCATGCAGCTTGGTGAGGATGTTACTTTGGGCATTCGTATCTCAGCAACCACGTGACCAAAATTAGAGATTTTTAGTTCCTTGGATAGGGAGCATGGAGTAGAGTAGCTTGGTATTGGTATGGAGTTCGTAATATGCTTATACTTCCCCAAAATCAACCTTGAATTATGCCTGCCACGTGTTTGATAAATTGCTCATGCATGCCCTGGATTTCTGGCTCAGCCATACACATAACCTTGACCAGTATGAACACATAACTTTGGAGCTTTCTAAATGATCCATTACACATCCAATGGCTATGGTTTTGATGCCAATTGAAAAAGAGCGTGGACGAGAGCATTTTGATTCTGAGCTTGAGTCAAATGGATACTTGTATCTCCTTATAATCAACTTCAAAAATGGCACGCCACAAGCCTGTGAAAAATGCTGCTCATGACTTAGAGATCTTGCCCAGCCCCATGACATGCACAAATGAATTTCTTCAATCTTCACACCTTATTATCTCTTGATCTAGGCTTTTAATGAAAATATTCCCAACTACAAAATTGTAGAGGGCCATGAAATGAACATTATTCATGTTGATATTGTCTTGAAATAATGCCATCTTCCACGTGCAAACTGATGCTGAAGTGGACTGCTCAACCATTTACAAACTCCTCAAAATTTTCTCTAAGTGTCATAACTTTCCTTTTTTGGCATTTCTCATTTCAACTACCTTCCAAATTTGGAAAGTTTTGGTTATTTTTTGATTTTTATTTTATTTCCTTAATTTTCTTTGACCGATTTTCCACCAAAAGTCAATATCTGACAGTTGACTCTGATTTTGACCCAAAAGTCAACTTTTCCTGATTTTTTCGATTCTAGCTGAATTTCCCGATTAATCAGTTTTCGATCCCATTCTCAGTCAGTTTTCAACCAAAGAAGCTCCAATGAATATTTATTCCAGACAACCACATTTCACACTCAAAAAATCATATCCTGATTAAATGTTGACCAAAAAGTCAACTGCGTTGACTTTGGTCAAAACCTCGATTTGGGAAGACCAGACGAACCTCAAGCTTACATTCTCCAATCAATGCCTTGACTTGAAGATTGTGAAACCCTAATTTCAGGAGGACTTCAATGGGGATGATGTCATACAATCAGACTTCAAATCTTCTCTTTTTTTTATCAAGAATTTCTTCTGCAGAAGCTCTTTTCTTATCAATTCTGGATAGTAACCATGATATGGATGAATGTAATGGATGAAATGCCTATATGAGGTATGCACATGAATGTAATGTGAAGGACAATTGGGGAATAAATAAGTTGGCAAATTTTGGGGTGCAACAGCTGCCCCTATTCAATCTTCTTGGACCTGAATGTATGAACGTCTTAGGTTTCGGACATTTGAGGTGTGAGTGGATTGAATACCCCGAAAGTACCATCAAAATTTGCATTCTATGGTACAACAAAAAGTATTGAGTATTATCAAAGGATACCAGCCGAAGGTGGACCTTAAACAGGTTGCTAACCTCAGTTAGACTTCAAAAGAGACACAGTCTAAGAGTGACTTGATGAAGGATGAAACCAGCCGAAGGGGAATCCGATCCTAATTGCTAACCTCAGTTAGACTTCAAAGAGAGACACCACCGAAGGGCGACTCGATAAAGGATGTAACCAGCCGAAGGGGAAACCGATCCTATTTGCTAACCTCAGTTAGACTTCAAAGAGAGACACAACCGAAGGGCGACTTGATAAAGGATGTAACCAGCCGAAGGGGAAACCGATCCTATTTGCTAACCTCAGTTAGACTTCAAAGAGAGACACGGCCTACGGGTGACTCGATAAAGGATGTAACCAGCCGAAGGGGAAACCGATCCTATTTTGCTAACCTCAGTTAGACTTCAAAGAGAGACACCGCCGAAGGGCGACTCGATAAAGGATGTAACCAGCCGAAGGGGAGACCGATCCTATTTTGCTAACCTCAGTTAGACTTCAAAGAGAGACACCAGCAAAGGGCGACTCGATAAAGGATGTAACCAGCCGAAGGGGAAACCGATCCTATTTTGCTAACCTCAGTTAGACTTCAAAAAGAGACACAGTCGAAGGGTGACTCTAGATCTGAAAAGGTATGCCAATAATCATTGGACTTTATCGAAGAAGACTAGTAACGACTAGACTTTATTGGGGATGTTTATGAACACTGACTTTGAAGGCGATGCCAATAACCATTGGGCTTAACTGAAAGAAAGGCTAGTGACAACTAGAATCAATCAGGGGATGCCAGTAAATACTGGGCTTTCAAGAAGATATTAATGCTTGCGAAGCATAAGAATTACACGGATCCCTCAGGCCAAAGGCGGGGTGTAACCCTTCAAGGGTGGTAATCATTCGAATTGCCATACACATAGTATGGATTTCAAATGATTGAAAAATGAGATGGGTTGAATGCCCACCCTCATTCGCACTCTAATATGCACGCGGCATGCGGGAAAATAACCAAAATAAGACTAGTAATGACTAGACTCGACACGCGGATGACAGTAACCACTGAACATTCACGGAGATGTTGATGCTTGCGAAGCATAAAAGTTACATGGGTCCCTCAGGCCAAAAGGCGGGGTGTACTCTTCAAGAGTGGCATTCATTCGAGTTGCCACACACCAAGTATGGTTACCCAAATGATTGAAAAATGAGATGGGTTGAATGCCCACCCTCATCCGCACTCTAATCTGCACGCAACATACGGGTAAATAACCAAGGTAAACTTGCAAGAAGCAAGAGATATCCCTTATGCAAAAGGCAGTAAGGGGACTCACAAAAAGTAAGTACAAAGAGAGGACTGGTGACGACCAGACTCTATTAGGTGATGCCAGTAGGGGTGGAAATAGGCTGGGCCGAGCTAGGCTTTGCCAAGCCTAAGCCTGGCCTGTCAAAAAAACTGAAGCCTAAGCCTGACCTGTGGCCTGTCGTAGGCTTAGTTTTTAGGCCTGAGCCTGGCCTTTTCGAAGGCCTGGTTAGCCTGTTAGCCTATATAAAAGCCTATTTGTTTTAGACATATGTATATAAGCAATTAAAATAATATTTAAATAGACTAACTAACTAAAAGATCAAGAGACTAAAAATTTGTTTGCATTGACTTATTTTAACTTACCTCTTAACATAAGTTTTACAAGACTATTTGTTTAAGAGAACTTATGAAAACCATGTTCATCAGATGTTTTCATCTTATTTTTACAAGTTATTAAAGATAACCAAATTATATATGTGTATTTTAATTCAAAGTATAAAACATAACATAATGATAATAAAAAAAGTATTTATATTTATTTAAATAGGCCGGCCTGATAGGCTTAAAAGGCTTCTTTTAGGGCCTGAGGCCTAGCCTTTTTAACTAAATAGGCTTATAAAAAAGCCTAGGCCTTTTCTATTTAAAAATAATATGTGGCCTGGCCTGAGCCTATATAGGCTAGCCTGTAGGCCCCTGTTATCGGCCTGGCCTATTTCCACCCCTAGATGCCAGTAAACATTGGACTTTAAAAGAGGTATTGTTACTTGGGGCATAAGAACTACATGGTTCCCTCAGGGCAAAAGGCGGGGTGTAATTCTACAAGAGTGACAATCACTTAAATTGCCACACACAAAGTATGGGTTATCCAAACGATTGAACTCAACAAACGGGAAATAACCATAGAGACAATGATTTTGACGAGGAATGACTCTGTATCCAATCCACACTGGAGAAAGTGAGACTTCTTCTGGGGATATGTTACTTTGTGCTCTTGGAGCACACATAAACTGGCTTATGCATTGATGCATGATTGAATTTTTTCAATGGCGTAATGCTCCATATTCATGGAAATGCTACGCGTTTTTGTAGATGCAATGTGAATGCAATGATTACTATATGCTGAGATGACGAGGGCCCTTTAGAGAGTATTCCACTGACTTGTCGATCCAACTTCGTTTCTGACCTCGGGAGAGGTAAACACTAGGGAGAATCCCCTTAGTGTTAAGAACTATGTGGGGGTGCCAATAGACATTGGACTTTAACTTGCGAGATATACTTCTTCGTTGGCTTGAAGAATGACTTCTGACTTCTCACCATGTGTCATTGCTTGGAGGTTTTTTACATGAGGAGATTCCCTCGATTCACCATATTGGGAATGAGAAATCCGGATAAGGAACTCTTTATGGAATGAGTGGAACAACTCCAAGGAGAAATAAACTCCTATACTTGGGGAGAGAATGAATTCTCAGGAGAAATAAACTCCTATGCTTGGGGAGAGAGTAACTTGCTGGGGAAGAGCACCATAATACTTCTTACTTTGTGATGATGGTTCTTCAATACAAACCAAA
The DNA here is from genome assembly GCF_029867415.1 of Vicia villosa. NCBI lineage: Eukaryota > Viridiplantae > Streptophyta > Magnoliopsida > Fabales > Fabaceae > Vicia > Vicia villosa. Next base: position 143,023,788 of record NC_081182.1, read on the forward strand.
AGATTATGCCCCATGCTTCCTGACTTACGAAGATGTTTGCCTCGAAAGGATCCTTACACCATAATTACTTGAGATAATCCTGCCCCAGCATATTCGAGCATTTGAAATGGTTCTTCCTAATCAACAGGTCGTTGAAGAGATTTTTCGAATCTCGACGTAATTGCCCTAGATTGAGTGAGCTTGAGAGATTCCTCGACGTCACTACTTCAGATTGATTGAAATCAAGAGAGAGATTCCTCGACTTGATTAACCCTGATTGGTCGAATTTGAGATGTCAGACCTTTATTTGCTTGCCCCAGATAGGCTGGACTCACGAGAGAGATTCCTCGTCGTGACTGCCCCTGATTATGTAAATCTTATCAGAATCCTCAAGTTTTACTTCCCTTAAGATCAAACAAACTATCGGATCAACTTTATCATACTCAATGGAGTCTTCAAAATCTTCCCCTCAGGGTACTTAATCAAAATGCATCTACTCACTAGAGTATTCAGACTTCTCCCCTCAGGGTAATCAATCAAAGATGGTATCAACTGATTTGCTCAATGGAGCATTCAAACTTTTCCCCTCAGGGTATCCAATCAAGGACAGTATCCAAATGATCAGGCTTTACAGAGTTCTCAAGCACTTGTCCCTTAAAGATCAAACAATGAGGGAATCAAACTGCATACGCTCAATGGAGCCTTCAGACAACTTGCTTTGATAATGATTTATTTTTACTCTACGGAGTTCTCAAGTGTCTTTTACTTTGACATGATCAAGCTCTTCATGGATTCTCATCATAGAAACTTCCTTGATGTTTAAGCAAATGTTTTGTATGCAAAATAATGTTAATTCTAAGAATGATAATTCTAATGCAAAGCCTATGCTAGTCTTGAAGTTTAAAAACTTTTTATGCAATGAGGTGGCCACCTCTTGTGAATGAAATGTAAAGCGGGCATACAATACCAACATAGATATGTGTTACGCTTCATCGAGAGTCAGTTAAATGCTATCTCGTTGGAGTGCGTCTTCAAAATAAACCCTACTTCAATTAGGACTTTTAAGGGTTGTAACTTGGCCGAGTTCACGGTTTTTTAGAAACAAAGGATTTTTAGGCTCAAAATTATTTGGTACCCACCCCTTCATGATGTTCTCCGCTCCTAAGTTCAATTAACTCAACATGAGTGCTCATCCCTCACAAGGAATTTTAAGATGGTTGAGGAATCAATGAGGTTTTCTCGGACATGGCAGTCGCTCACCTTTTATTCTTCCGATTCATTATCACACGACTATGTTCTTGCTTTATTTTCACCATCATTTTTCTTTTTATTGCTATTTTTCTTTCGTCCCTTTTTTTCATTTTTTTTCTATTTTTTTTCTGAACAAGTCGTGTGACCTCACATTGTCTTTGATTTGTTGGAAGTGATTGCGGCTGCCTCTTTTTTATGATTGATGAATGATTACCATTGTGGTATCGTCATCTTCTGTCCTCTTGGTAGGTGAAGGATCACGGTTCTGAATTTCCTCAACCTTTTGAAGGATAACCATTGTTGTATCCTTAGATATATACCCTTTATGAGTTTTGAACACTTGATCAAGTTAAATGAACACTACCCTGCCCCAGGGTTTAAAAATAAGGGTTTTTTCCGATCAGAAAAGAAACTCCTACTTCAAGGCTCAAAGGGGTTAACGAGGGTCTATCTCCCTTATATCTCCAGTGTTTGGGGATTTGAAACAATTCCTGTACATCATCAGTATGGTTTTATTCAAAAGCACACAATTGGAGATTTTTGCATTTTTATAATCATCATCATTCTCCCTCCGCTCGTTGCCTAAGCAAGCGATTAATAAAGTTGGTATCGTAATGCCAAAAACATTTTATGTGTGAAAACGAATGGATTACTTCAAGACAAACATAAACAATGTATTATGATTTTCATTCAGAAATTAACAAATTTTTACATGCTAACAATGCTTAAACAAACAATGAAATGTTAGGAATGAGAATGCAATAAAGAACTAAATGGTTGCCACTGTTGAGGAGACTTGACTCCGTCTGAACTTATTGCTCTTGAGTGCTTTTTGCAGTTTTGATACCCCATTGAGACTTCAATATAAGCATAAAACCTCTTGGAGTGGATGTGGTTGTTCTTAAATCAACGAGGACTTGAATTCTGCCTTTTAATGTTCTACCACCTTCAGTTGAATGGCTAGGTGCCCCAGCATGGTAGCCACTTAGCATTATCATATGTTCCTTTCACACACTTTAGATTACTTCCCAGAAAAATATTCCAACAAAGGCGTACAAGAGTGGTGCATTTTTTACTTACTTTAGGGATTCGAGCAATGCAAATGATGCAATACTCAAGATAGACAATGTCTTGCTTATCCCTCGGTCGGGAGCCCCCAGTATAGATGCTAGAATAGTAATCACCATCATGAATGGAAAGAACCTTGTACGGTTATCAAATTGAAGAGATCTTTCGTGGTGAAGAAGACCCAATACACGAATCTTAACCAATTGAAATTCCGACACATGGGGAAGCAAATGAGCACAAGGCAATCACATCAATTTGTTTCTCATATCCTTTTTGTTTCTGTTAACAAGCGAAGGCCACTGAGAAGGAAATTCCGAGAAAAGGTAATTGAGATATGAAGCAGAACCATGAGAATGAGAAGCGTTGTATAGAACACTCTTGATTACCACGCGGAAAAAGATTCAGACGGAGTCACACAAGAATTTGTAATGCTATAGGGATTCGAGCAATGCAAATGGAGCAATGCTCAAGATAAGAATATGTCTTGCTTATCCCTCGGTCGGGAGCCCCAAGCAACTTCCACATATGTACAAGAGATGACTACCACTTTATCTTCAATATCCATTCAGAGTGAGAGTAAATGACCCTTGCAGTTTTTTTTTTTTTGACATCAGGCACTAGGCACAATCCAACGATGATTAATCAACGGAGTCACAATTTTTTATGGCTTTCAACCTTGTCTTCAAGAGGTGGAATCTTTTTGTCATTTCAATGATCAGAAACTTGAAGACTTCAATTCCCAAATTATTCTCATGATGGGTTTCCTCCTTACCAAGAATAGGAATCTCAACATTATTTCAGACATTCTGATTCGTAAGACCTTCTCATGGGTGAGATTGACATTGCCATCTGGCCTTTAAGGAACTTGCCTCAATTCTTCTTGTCTAAGAGATAAACCTTGAATAGCCTCCATACACTGATTCACGTTAATCCCTATTTATGTTCTCATCTCATTCAAATCCTCACGGAGTTGTTTCATCGTTAACTTTCGAGCACGTAGCGGTGAGAAGTCAATTTGTTGTTGAAGTCAAAATCTGAGTAGAAAGGGCCCCCATAAGGTCTTGAGAGAAATATGAAATGCATGATAGTATGAATGCATGTTTCATTTCTAAGGGATCCTAAAGTCTTTTCATCAACTTTTGTTTCTCTTTTATTCTTTTTTTTCATATAGTATCTTTTCTTTTTTTTTTCTTTTCCATCTTTTCTATTTTTCTACATTTTTTGTTTCCTTTTTTTTTGGAAATAGACTTTAGAATCCCCCACAAATGAAGTGGATAAAACAATGATGTTATGCAATGCAAAAGCATGAGATCAAGGTCCATATAATCTTAGTAACCACTGTACAATCATCTGAATAACTGATGTAGATCGGATGTCACAGGATCAAAAGTCCAGCATAGGTACCACAAAACCATAAGAACAATAGTCACCATCAGAACAGAATAGTCACCAACGGTACCTGTCATGTATATCCCTCCCCACTCACAGGTGAATCTAGGTCAGGGTAGGTCAAAAGGTCTCCAGCGTTAACAGTTCTCCTGAAACACCATCATTGTTGCAAATACATGCCAACAATGGTATCTCATTTGAACCTCGACTGGTCGTGGGTCTCATGATCGCAATCAACAGAACCTGACATTCTGTTGGCGTCATGACTATCCACTCTATCCTAGGTATCCTATGTGTCAACTCTGGCCTGGGTATTGGGCCTTTTACCTCATAAAACATCCCACCCAACCTGCAAAACAAGACAGGAAAATATGTGGTCCCCACGGGGACCCATAATATAGTCAAGAATGCGGAAAGTAGACATGATATGCAAGTAGGAAACTAAAATGATATGCAAGCGTATATATACGATATGTAAACAAATAAAAAAACAAAAAAACCCAATAGAATGAAAAAAACAAAGGCTAGGATCGACTCGCTAAGAATGGACCAGCACAAGTCTATCACATCCCCAGCAGAGTCGCCAGCTGTCGCTACCGCGAAAAATGGATCAGAGTCGCCACTAATATATTCATCCCATCGCGGGAAAGGAATATCAGAAACCTAACTCGAAACAAGGACAAGGTCTTTCGACCAGAGAACAGGGCACGGGAGTCGGTTACGCAAGGGGAAGGTGCTAGCACCCCTCACGCCCATCGTACTTGATGGTATCCACCTACGTTTGTTTCTATCTAAAGGGTGTATCTACGTCTAAAACCTAAATGCGAATGAATGCAAAAGAAATACGGGGAAAAAATGAATTATTTACAAGTGTGCTCGCTTAGGCCCCGCGACCCAATGCCTACGTATCCCTTACCAGGAATCAGAGCTACCGTAGTTCGGCTCCATAGTTTCCATTTGTTTTGTGTTTTTTAGTTGAACAGAGGTTAAGGTCACAATCCACGATGCTCGACCTTTGGAGACTTATACGCCTATTTTGGAAAGGACTTAACTTGTTCTTAGGTGAAGAGAAATTGGGTTTGTGTTTTTTATGTAACTACATGATGAACAAAACCCAATACAAGGTTTCACACCACTTCATTACTTTGTTTTAATTTGAGCCTTTATTAGGTGTTTTAAGTGTTTTTGGTTAGGTATTTTTTAAGGGAATTTACTTTGCGATTAGAATCACATAAAAATGTATAATGATCGAGGAGCAGATTAGGGAATGAATCCCACTCACTTCTATCCCATTATATAATGTTCAAGAAACAGATTAGGGAATGAATCCCACTCATTTCTATCCCATTAATTAATGTTCGAGAAACAGATTAGGGAATAAATCCCACTCATTTCTCTCCCATTAAGTAGTGACCGAGAAACAGATTAGGGAATAAATCCCACTCATTTCTATGCCACTAAGTGATTGAGAAACAGATTAGGGAATGAATCCCACTCATTTCTCTATCACTTTCTTAATGTGATTCGCATCTTTATTTGTTAATGTTTTAAAGTTGAAAAGAAAAAAGAATGAAAGAGGGGGGACTAACCTATTTTCTAGCCTAATTGTTATTCTAATTCCTATTTAAGGACTAAACTAAAATCTAAAGGGAATACTAAATGAAAAAAGATGAGAAAAGTCATTTAAGTTGACTAAAGTCAACTTTAACAACTCGAGGGTATTTTTGGTATTTCACAAAATAAAGCAAATATTCACAAAAGCAAAAGAATTAACATCTAAACTAAAAATGAGAATATTCACAAGCAATTTTGTATTTTTTATCATGTTTAAGACTATTTTTATGAATTGAAATAAAAAACTATGTATTTTTATTATTTATTAACCAATCAAAAATTAAAGAAATCAATTAAAACTAAAATATACCTATAAAATTCTAAAAATTCTAATTGGTTAGAAAAAAACTATTTTTATTTCCATGGAAAATTGAATTATTGATCAAAAGTAAAAGGTTAGCAAAATAGAAACAAAAATTGAAATCTGCCTAACAGGGGGTGTACCAGAAATTTGCAACTAAACTGAAATTCTAAAGATAGCATATGGGGCTGTTACTGGGGAGGTGCGAAAATGATAGAAACTGGGCCCAATTCAAATTAAGTCTATAGCCCAGATCTTCCCTTATCAATTTTGTTTCATTCTTTTTATTCCAATTCTGTTTATTATCACAGCATTACTATTATATGTTAACGTGACAAAAAATGCCCCCAAAGCAATTATCAATTGGTCAAGTATTCTTAAGTGAATAAGACAAAACAAGTATCAGGTCCACTCATGAAATGCCACCTCACGCGCCAATCATTGTAATAGGACAAAAACATATATGGCTGGATGTGAGAACCAACCGAGATGCGCCACGCAATGACCAGAAGAAAGAAAAGCAGAAGCGTGCAACTGCCGGAGACACTCCTTTCCGGTCATCTTCTCCGGCGACCTCACCACGCCGGAGATACTCGACTCGCCCAGAAATTAAAACGGGCAACACCACCTGAATCGGTTCTCTCCCCTGAGTCCGAATCCATGCTCCATTCTCCGATTAGAGTCCTCTAACTTCTAAAACGAAACTATCTTAGAAACCCTAACTCCATGAAAACGCACTAAAACCTAAACTAAACACCACAATCCAACTTCCTCCGTATATAGAGTTCAAATATGCAATTCAATCATCGTATCTCATGTAAACCGAAGACAAGCATCAAGAATCAAAACAGAACGCATACAACATGCACCAACACACCGATGCATATGGATCCTATCATGACAACTAACATGCTGAGAAATTCAGAAACACTTACCTGGAGAATTTCCTCGAATTGAAAGAATAAGAAGACACTTCAACTTGAATCTTCATGATGATTATATGACGATCTTGAATCTAATCTTGACTTACTACTATATCGGATCCATGGTGATGATGAAGTTCAATGATGGAGATGCTGACTGAACCGTGATAGTGATGATGATGATGATGGAGGAAAGTTTGTTGCGGTTGTTGAAAGTGGTGATGATGAGAGGAGTTTGGTGGTTACAAAGTTTGTTGAAAGTGGTTGGGGTTGTTGTGAAACGGTTATGGTGGTGGAGATGAGAAGAAAGAAAGAATGATGCTGGTGAATGAGAAAGATGAGAGAGATGAAGATGAGAGGATAGAGTGAAACTGAAAAAGTGTGGAGAATAAAATTATCGTGTGAAAAAATGGAGCGTGTCCTTTGAAATGGTGAGAGCTAGAGTTTATATATGGCAGTGGTGTATGGCAAGCTATGGTGTGGTGTGTTGTATTCCATCTTTTTTCCATAAACTTAATGTGCAAGTAGTTGTTTTTGTAGTAAAGCCTCCTCCTCTCTTTTTTGCATATTCAGAATTGTATGGCTTATAGAGGAAACATGTGGATGCATGGTACTTTCATATGTATACTGCAGACTGGTGGAAGCTAGCCTTGCTTGAATCAATGCCCATGATACCAACTTTGTAGTCATATCTCTTCACATATAGGCCTCCATTTGTATCAAATTTAGGTCCATTAGAAAGAGGAAGTGGAGAAGAACAACATTAGTGTTGGAAGTCTCTTGAGATAGGTCTTGGAAGTAAGATAGAAATGGCCTGAAACATATCAAATTGTGGCTGCGCATGATGTCTATACACGTGACCTGGGCTCTGGCCTGGAACTTTGGTCGCCATGCAGCTTGGTGAGGATGTTACTTTGGGCATTCGTATCTCAGCAACCACGTGACCAAAATTAGAGATTTTTAGTTCCTTGGATAGGGAGCATGGAGTAGAGTAGCTTGGTATTGGTATGGAGTTCGTAATATGCTTATACTTCCCCAAAATCAACCTTGAATTATGCCTGCCACGTGTTTGATAAATTGCTCATGCATGCCCTGGATTTCTGGCTCAGGCATACACATAACCTTGACCAGTATGAACACATAACTTTGGAGCTTTCTAAATGATCCATTACACATCCAATGGCTATGGTTTTGATGCCAATTGAAAAAGAGCATGGAGGAGAGCATTTTGATTCTGAGCTTGAGTCAAATGGATACTTGTATCTCCTTATAATCAACTTCAAAAATGGCACGCCACAAGCCTGTGAAAAATGCTGCTCATGGCTTAGAGATCTTGCCCAGCCCCATGACATGCACAAATGAATTTCTTCAGTCTTCACACCTTATTATCTCTTGATCTAGGCTTTTAATGAAAATATTCCCAACTACAAAATTGTAGAGGTCCATGAAATGAACATTATTCATGTTGATATTATCTTGAAATAATGCCATCTTCCACGTGTAAACTGATGCTGAAGTGGACTGCTCAACCATTTACAAACTCCTCAAAATTTTCTCTAAGTGTCATAACTTTCCTTTTTTGGCATTTCTCATTTCAACTACCTTCCAAATTTGGAAAGTTTTAGTTATTTTTTGATTTTTATTTTCTTTCCTTGATTTTCTTTGACCAATTTTCCACCAAAAGTCAATATCTGACAGTTGACTCTGATTTTGACCCAAAAGTCAACTTTTCCTGATTTTTCCGATTCTAGCTGAATTTCCCGATTAATCAGTTTTCGATCCCATTCTCAGTCAGTTTTCAACCAAAGAAGCTCTAATGAATATTTATTCCAGACAACCACATTTCACACTCAAAAAATTATATCCTGATTAAATGTTGACCAAAAAGTCAACTGCGTTGACTTTGGTCAAAACCTCGATTTGGGAAGATCAGACGAACCTCAAGCTTACATTCTCCAATCAATGCCTTGACTTGAAGACCGTGAAACCCTAATTTCAGGAGGACTTCAATGGGGATGATGTCATACAATCAGACTTCAAATCTTCTCTTTTTTTATCAAGAATTTCTTCTGCAGAAGCTCTTTTCTTATCAATTCTGGATAGTAACCATGATATGGATGAATGGCCTAGATGAGGTATGCACATGAATGTAATGTGAAGGACAATTGGGGAATAAATAAGTGGGCAAATTTTGGGGTGCAACACATACTTCTGAATGAGTGCAAGGACTTTGGTCTCTTTGACTTGTGTGTTACCTTCATGCGTTATTCTTAGATATTCAAAGATGTTCTAAGCCGAATCTCTGTTTGTGATATTCTCATACTCAGTGTATGAGATAGGATTCAGTAGAATTTTTCTGGCCTTGTGATGATTTCTAAAATCTTTCTTTTGTTGATCTATCATCTTCTCTCTTTCGATCTTCTAACCGCTTGCATCAACTGGATAAGTGTAGCCATCAATCACCATGTCCCAAAGATTAGCGTCATAACCTAGAAAGAAACTTTCAATTTTTTCTTTCCAGAAATCAAAGTTTTCACCAGCAAAGATTGGAGGTATGGCGCTGATTTTGTCTTTCTCATCATAGTTGTTGTTGTTGTTTTGAACTGGTTCCTTCATAGTGTTTTTCTGCTAGGATCTTTTTCTGACACGGTTAAGTATTAGCACCCAGAACCAGGCGCTCTGATGCCAATTGAATAATAGAAAAACACAAGAAAGGAGGTTTGAATTGGGGTTTTCAAAAACTAAAACAATATAACACGTTGGTTATCCTTGTTTACTTTAAATCAAAGCTACTCCAGTCCACCCTACCAAGGTGATTTCACCTCTCTCAAATGAGGTCTTAATCCACTAATCAAATCTTGATTACAAATCACGAAGCCAACTGTCAACGTCTTCTTGAGACCAAACCACAACTTGTTTTCTCAAGGAATTACAATTCTAAAATAAATTCTTAAAGTGTTTACAAATGCTTCTAAAAAGCTATATCACAACTGTGATGTATACACAAAATTAAAGCACAAATAATTTAAGAGATAAAATAATGTTTGAAACGATTTTGAGCGCTCTTGTTCTTGTGTGCTTGAGAATTGTTCTCTTGATTCATCTTCATATTCCCCTTTATATAGAAATGAGATTCAAGGAACCGTTGGAGACATATATGCTTGTTTTAGAAGGTTGATGATTTGAGGTTTAATATCCTTTCCAAAAATATAGATGTGTGTTTCAGTCATTATGTTTTAGTCGTCACTTTCTTGATCCTGTATTGATTGTCGTTAATGTGATGTTGGATCTTCAGATCTTCAAAGTATTTTGAACATTAAATGATTTGTCTCAGAACTTCAATTTGATGATCATGTTCGAGCTTCTTTGTTTTATCATAACTTTCTTATCAAAGTATTATTGGCAGCTTGTTCATTGGTGCTTTTAAAATGTTCAGCATCATAACTTCTTTACTTAGCGTGTTCTTATCAGAACTTCCCTTCTAACTTAACATTATTTTCTTCTCAGTTTACTTCAGAACTTCTAATCTATTTCTGCACATTTCATCAAATGATTAGAGTATATAATTGTTCTTCATATTTACTATATAATTGTTATCATCAAAACTAAGAATTAAATGTAGAACCAAACTATGCTCTAACACACACACCACTAAAGTATATTTCAATAAATATGTGCTCTTCTATATCTTAAAAGATGAACTTAGCGTAAACCTCCACCACTGAAGACTACACAAAGGAAACTAATCAAGAACATCTTGAATTCCATTACAAATGGCCCATACATTTTCACTATCAATAACATAAGGCATTTCTTACCCTCATTCAATTAGTACCAAATCAGCGATAAGTGTGTATTCATCATATAAACAACACCAAGTTTGAACTATAAGGAACTCCTAACACCATTTATCTTTTAATGAATTCAAATAATACTCAATGGATCCTAGATACTTCGGGCACAGACCATGTGTGTCACTCTAGTCATCTCTTTACTCATTTAATTGAGATTGAACATGTTATGATTTAGCTTCCTAATAAAGCCTCTATTACCACTTATTGCTTTGGTAAAATTTATTTTATTCCTAATTTATACCTAACAGATGTCTTATACATGCTCAGATTTCATACAAACTTAATTCTTATCCTTAAAAATGATTGTGGAATATATGCGTGAAACCTAATCGACATCCATTATAAAAGCATTTTGAATATAAAAAGTTGTTCATGAAACATATAACATGAAAATTTTGAAGCGCAAAGAAGCTTGGTAAAGTCCTCTATGATGGATTGGAAGAGCATAAAATAATCTGAGTTTAAGGTTTGTGCTCTTGAATAACCATATAAATTTATATTTATTTTATTTAACTAACCCTTTTTTTGTTTTATATTAGAAACAAATGAATGCAAAATCCATCAAGAATATATTGCTCTCAATATTTTTTCTTCCCCAAGATTTCAATGAAACGAGGATCCATCATTTGTTCTTATTGACTGTGATGACGATTAATCAGATTCAAAATTTGTTATATATTTTTACTTTAATATTCAGTGTCAATAATGTAATATTCTGGGTAAAAAATGTAGTTTGTAAACAAATTAATTTATTAATATTTTATGTAAACAATGTAATGAGTTTTTTTTTAATAAATTTATCTTACCCCTCAATTTTATTCGTAAACTGGGAGATGTGATGCGCTAGTTTTGAAAATAATAAAAGTGCAGATGTTGGGGTTCGAACCCCATGTGCAGATAACTTTACCCCTCGGTTTTTAAAAAAACGAGAGGTAAAGTGGCTGATTTTCATGACGCCCTTCGTTACCTCGCTTATGTAGCTGAGGTTCAATGCATTTCGCCTCAGAAATTAAATGTGTTATGTAATAGTGATTGGTGGCTACTGGATTCTTGCAGAAGCATGAAATAAACTACAATGAGGTATTTTCCCTTGTAGCTAGACTTGTAACATGTAGTCTAATGATGGAAATAACTACCAATAGAAACTGGTCTATTTATCATTTAGATGTAAGTCTGCTTTTCTAAATGACTCTCTAGAAGAGACAGTTTATGTGATTCAATCTCCAGGTTTTTAAATAAAATGGAAGGAACATATTGTATACAGGCTACACAAGGCTTTAAATGGTTTAAAGCAAGCTCCAAGAGCTTGGAATAAGAAAATTGACCAATTCCTAATTCAAATAGGTTTTAAAAAATGCACGGTAGAGTATGGAGTATATGTACAAGGATTAAGCATTGAAGACATCATAATGATGTGCCTATATATCGAGAATCTGCTCATTATTGTCAGTCATCCACCAGAATTAGAAAATCTAAAAGTTCAGATAAAGAAAGAAGCTGAGTTGGCAAATTTAGGTAGATTGTCATATTAAGATCGGTGAGGGAATGGTCATGCATCAACAAAAGTATGTGAAGGAATTATTAGAAAGGTTTGAGATGATTAATTGCAAGGCGGTCACAAATCCTTCTGAAACAAATGCTAAGTTGGATGATTCTGCAAATGAAGAAAAGGTAGAGGTCATTTTTTACAAACAAATAGTTGGCTCGCTAAGATACTTATACAATAGTAGACAAGATATATATTATGCATGCAGTGAGCATAGTAAGCAGATTCATAAGCATGCCTAAGATATCACACATAGTAGATGCAAAAAGGATACCAAGGTATCTAAAAGGAACCATGAAGCTAAGCTTATTGTTTCCATCCATTTTGAATGAAACAAGAACAAGATTGATTGGATATAATGACTCTGACTGTTGTGGGGACATAATGGAGAGGAGAAGCTCATATGGCTATGTCTTATTGTACAATGAGATTTTCATCTCCTAGTGTACAAAGAAGCAATCAATCACTGCATTATCCTCTTGTAACGCCGAACAAATAGCAAAGTCATTTGCCTTATGTTAGTTATTTTGGCTTGACTCATTATTAAAGGAACTTCAATGTCAAGTAAAAAAGACCAATGGAGTTAATGATTAACAACAAATCAGCAATAAGTTTGGCAAAGAATCTAGTGTCACATGGAAGAAGCTAGCATGACTGTAACACCCCAATTCTACCCAAAGCATTTAGGCAAGAAAATATCAGAGTATTTAAAATTTCATACAACACAATTAGGATGTTACACTAAGTAACCAAACAAACACCTAGAAAATAAACGGACATCAACGATGCCAAAAGCATACACACCTGCCAATAAAATGATACATAACACACGGAAGATATGAACATATATATATATACATATATCTCTCACTCTCAAAGAGGAGTTTTCCAAAATAAAGTGTTTACAATACACATCAACACATATACATGTTCAAAGAGTCATATATAAATAAATAACAACAGACTCCCGACTCCCCGGTGTTACGTATCAGAGCAACTGACAAGACCAACTGGAGACTACCTCATCCAAAAGACTCCCAAAGCGGCTAATCTGCAGGATGCCACTCAAGCATCAAATCAGCAGAAGGGTGAGAATATAATTCATAATGAAAGTATGACAATTATAGTAATGCCAACAAGTATCATCAAGAATCATACAACAAAGTAATCCACAATCAATATATAAGTAATGTGACACATGAATGATAACATAATTATAAAGACAGACAATGATGAATGAGACTCAACTATGCATATGCATGTGGTACCAAATCCGGAGTAAAACTCCCCTTGTCATTATGACAAATACACCTTTGCCGAGCATTATGCTGGGACTTCTTTCCCTCAGGAAAATACACCTTTGTCGAGCATCAAGCTACGACTAAACGTCATCGAGCATTTAGCCCCCACTGATGACCTCTTGCCACTCGGGCAAATACACCTTTTTACCGAGCATTAAGCCCCCACTGGTAATAATTGCCAATTCAGGCCACCTGCTAATAGCATTCCGCCATTAACGTAATGAAATGTTATGCTGTGCAAATATATGACTCTATTACACGACAACAACATCATCAACAATATAACACGGTCACATACCCACGATACACCGTTTATATTCTATCCAAAAGGATACATCACCAATTAATAACATCGTTATCAATTACATCACACCATAATTACCACACAGGCATTAATAAGCACACAACACACATTCACCGTCAAAACATACTAGCCACATCGGCATAAATGATCGCATAATTGCATCACATCAAATTAATATTGGCCATTGGCCCACAACTCCATCAATACATCATCAACAAGTTGTAATAACAACAATTCAACAATGATAATACATCATTCTCATAACAACATTTACTTGCCATAAGGCCACACATCATGTTAATAACAAACAACCAAACATCGTCTCACATCAAGAACGAACATTCATTAATACATAACACATATGAACATGATCTCATGTTATCGACAACTAATCACATACCTCGTACCATTACGACAACATTCACACAACGCATCGTCATGATTTATCATGCACTAGTTCACAAAACCATTTATGCAAATCAACCAACCACTACGATTATTTACCAATCATATCGCGCATATAAACAATTATGTGTTTTCATCAACAACACCTCATAACTAACTAATAACAAGCTAACCAAGCCTATACTATCATATAGAACATCCAACTAGCTTCCTAACACTTCGAACGGCGTACGAAACGGAGCTACGGATCAAAAGTTACAAGGTTTCAAAGTTTGGTTAATTGAACATACTACACAACTCATCACTTGATCCTAATAAAAATAATGGGATACTACATCCTATGAATCATTTAATTAGATAATAATATAGGTTATTGCGTTAGCTTTCCAACGCTTCGAACGGCGACAAAATCGGAGTTACGGCTCAAGAGTTACGAAGTTTCAAAGTTTTGGAAAAACAGAAAAAGCTGTCATCCGCTTCAGCTCCGCTCAGCGGACCTTCGCAGAGAATTTTCTTCAACAGAACCTCCGCTCAGCGGACCCACCTCCGCTCAGCGGACCTGCGTAAACCCAGAAAAAACCAGAACGAACCAGAACGGTTCCAGGCCCCTTATACCCACCAAAACCACTCCTAAACATCATTATAACACCAATACAACACATACAAACCATAGAAACAACCTAACATCAAACTTTTCATGGTTGATTCATCAATCTATCTCAAAACCTAACTTTTTATACAAACTCAATCAAGCCATAGAAAAGGAAAACAAACATGATCAATCACCACAACACAACAAGGATATCATTTATTCATCATACAATCATTCTCAAACAAACTTAGATCAAACAAAGATCACACAAGAAAATTGTGGAAATTGGAACAAGAAGAACAAGAACAAGAACAAGACTATAAGAATCATACATCCAAGATAAATTAGATTCACCCCCTTACCTTGCTATAGCAACGATCGGAACTCGATTCGGTTGAGAATCCACCAATCTCCACTTTTCCTCCTCTTTTCCTTCTTCTCCTTTCTCTCTTCTCTTTCTTTCTTTCCTTTTTCTTTCCATTCTCTTTCCTTTCTCACAAATATCTCCTTCTTATAAGGAAAATATCTATCCCGCGGAAATGACCAAAATGCCCCTACGCTCAAATATCGTTCAAACGCCCCAAAACGCGGAATATTACCTTAATAATATTTCCGGTACCAAAAATATGAAAACCTTCTGTGGACCGTCCTTTCGGGCCATACCCCTCCGTGGGTGGGATACGTGAACTGACTCTTTTTTGTCGATCGGACGCTTTCGCGTCACTTTTGAAAAAGTTTACAGAGTCGCCACCGACCTTTTATTTTATCCAATGAAGGAAAGGTTTATAAAAGAAACAGAAAAAAGACCTTTGAGAGATTCTGGGTAAGGGGGTAGGTTATACAAAGGGAAGGTGTTAGCACCCTTTGTATCCATGGTTATCCATGGGCTCTTTAGTTTGCTTAGCTCATTTGCTTTACTTTTCAATTGATTCGGAATGCTTTACCTGTGTTTTTGAAATACCTTTGCAAATAGAATTTGTAATGATCCTTGTGCGGATATATACAAATGCTTGTTTATCTTTCGAAAGATGTTTTGAAAAGATCGTTAATTTTGTAATGATCCGTGTTTGGATGTATACAAAATATTGTCTTTTGGAAAATTCGTTTTAAAAAAACAACAGTGTATGAGAATTTTGTTTGTTTTGATTTTGAGCAAGCAAACTAGGAGGTCTACCCTGAGTTAGGAGGTCTTTATCCTTGTTCCCTTTAAAAATCTATCCATTCGTCGGATATAAACAAAAGGTTCGATTTTGTACTCGAAACAGTAGAAATGTAACTTTGATTTTGAAAAGAGTGAAAAGGGGTTACCCTAGGAGGTGCAAATGTGATTGTGATTGAATTCAGATATTTATCTTTGAAGTTAGTGATCTGACGGTTCAGTTTTATCTTTGACATACACGCAGTTTATATGGGTGCTGGAAATTAAAATGCGGAAATGTAAAGTGCAGAAAGTAAATCTACGCTATTACATCGATTGTGCGGGAAATGTAAACTAGCCTATTTACATGAATTTGACATCCTATACATTTATCTAGGAATTTTAAATTGCAAGAAATAAAAGGCATATTTTTGTATTTTTGTGATTTATTTTAAATATAATTAATGCATTATTAATTAATTTAAAATAAAGAAAAGATGGAAATATGATTAAACCTAGCAAATAAGTTTAAAAATATGTACAAAATGTTTGTTAATTGATTTTAGAACAAAACTAATTTTTTTTGGAATTTTTGAAATTTGTTTTTGGATATTTTAAGTTAATCAAAACATAATTATGCAAATAATTACACAAATAATTAAAACTTAAAGAGAAAATTATCCTAAATATGTACAAAATTAGTTTATGATATATAAACAATATTTAACACAAAGAACAATTTTTTTTTTTTATGATTTTTTGACTAATTAAAATAATTAATAAGCAAATATACAAATACATACTAATTAATTATGAAAAATATTGAAATTTTGAAGAAAAATAAAATATTTTTGTTTCATAAAATAATATATTATTTTAGAAGTTTAAAATATTTTTTGTGGAATTTTTGGAAGTTTTTAACTATTTTTAATTAATTTATCAAAGAAACTAAAATAAAAATAGAAAATAAAATTAAAAATATAAGGATACTGATCTGGTGTGGCAATTAATGAAGGAGCATGGTGAGCTTGCATGTGTGAGGCGTTGGATTGGCTTTGAGATTGATCCAAGGGCACAGATTTGTAGGTGCATGGTATGATGGTGTACACTGAATCCAAGGGGATTCAAAGTCTTTGCAGGGGCCCACGCTGGATTGACCAGCGAATAAGATTTGAGGGAAGGGCCACCTTGGCGCGCTGAAAAGTCAGACGAACCATGCTTGGACGCGTGGTCGTCTTCAACCTCCAGAAGTGAGGTTTTCAGCTTCAAATAGCGGGGGTTTTTAACCTCCTCTATTTGGACGTTAAAATTCCAGTTTTTTTAACAACCTATGAACCTGCAAAAAATACGAGTTAGCAATAGAAACAAGTGACCCAGATCCACTAATTAGAGTGTCCTGAATCCAAATATGTCATTTGTTTTAAGGTTTGAAGCTCCTAGCTATGGATACGAAGAAGATGAAGCTTAAACACTCATGGACTCGTTTTAATGGTGGAGCCTGATCCTCACGTTTGAACACTCATGCTAAGGCCCAGATCACACATATAGGTCCCCATAAGGATGTTAGGGTGGTTAGTTTGCAGTGAAATTAGTTGCATATACAAAAACGAAAATAAAACTCATATGTACATGAAGAGCTTTAAGTGCTTTATACGACTCTCATATGTCTATATTTAGAGCTCAATCTTACTCTATAATGTTTGAGGAGATGATTAGAAGTGTTTATTGGTATTGATATTGATTGGAAATTTGAATTTGAAAATTACAAAGTATATGCAAATTTTGAGAATTTTTGTGATATTTCTTGCTATACTCTTGCCCTATTTCGTGTGTCCCCTTTTTGCTGAAGTATGATGCTTCTTTTATAGCCCAAAGTTGCTTGGAACTCAAGCTAAGAAGCTTTGTTGTCTTTGTTGAAAGTTTGATTTTTAAAATATTAAAAATCTTTGAATTGTTGACCAAGCTTGACTCCATTCAATGCTCTTGTCTTGCTCTTCAATTCTTGCAGAAAAAATGAAGATTCCTTGAAGTGAGTCATACTTGGAGGCCAAGCAACCATTATCCATGCATTTTCCTTTTAATTTTAATCTTAAAGTAAGATAAAATTATGCAAAAAATGGCCAATAAAGATGTGGGCTTTGTCTTGGTCGTGGGAGGCCCATAGTAACATGGCAAAGATGTTTGGACCATAAAAACTTGGACTCATTTGGAAAAAAAACATTTTTGAGCAATGTTGATTTCATGCATTTTCCCAAAATTTAGCCAACTTCAACAAGGTGTAAATCCTTCAATTTTTGTCATATGAAGGAGATCTTGCACTTTTTGGAAACCTCAAAGAGTCCTCTAACCAATGTCTTTGGTCTCATATCAAAATGATTTTTGGTTCTCCTTGTGTGTCCATTTGAAAAAAGTGTCTTTTTGTTGACTTTGAAAATGACCTGTAATGTCTTTGGCCATATTTTTCAAATGGTGAATGCTATGACCATGGGATCAATTGCATTTGAAAGATAATTGAATTTCCTTCAAAATGAGCTTTGGTTGACATTTTTTGGATGAAGGATGAGAGAGTTATGATCAGTCAAAGTTGAGTTGACTTTTCAGGCAAAAACCCTAATTTTGAATCTTAGGGTTTTGTTGATTTTTGATCTTTCCTTGATGAATTGTGATCATCCAATGATCAAATGTTGAATCCTTTGACAAAATATGGACTTTGACAAAAAATTTCATTTTTGACTGTCAGTTGACTTTTTTTGGTCAAACGGGTCGTCTGTTGACTGTTTGAGCTGCTGACGGTGCGTCTGAGTGAATTGAAGTTTGAAAATTTGTATGATGGTACTTTGAGATGTATGGATGTATATGAAATCCATTTGAGCTCTCAAAACTTGTTGCTCCTGTTAAAACAAGAAAAACCCTGATTAGGGACTGTCTGTATAGGAGGCAGTTAAGCGTACCTGATTTTTGTGCAGTGTTGAGTTTCTGCTAATCATGTGATATTCAGAAGACTTCTAACACAAAAATCTTGGAATTTTGAATTGTGAAAGATTGATTTGATTGATGGTACAAAACACTGAGAATTGTACTGCCAGCAGTTTGGCTGTCAACTGACCGTTCAGGTATTGATGTAGCAGTTAGAGTGAAAAATCAACAGTCAAAGTTAATTTTCTTTTTTTTGTTGTTTTTGTTTTATGTTTGAAAAATTAAAGTTATTTACATGACTTGTTAAAAACACAGACATAATAAATAACTAATATATACTGTTACCAGTACAGTCTGAGTTTCCTGATTCTGCGCCTGCAAAAAGATTTAACTCTGTACCAATTGTGTCAGTACTATTTATCTGTAAATAAATAAATAGCATGTGTGAAGTAATAAACAGTATTTGGCGTTTGCGTAAGAATAAATTCAACTGCAAGCCAAATTACTGTATAAGAAAAATTCTAAAAACTAAGTATTTCATATGTCAGGATATTTGTTGAAATAAAAATCCATGATTATATGAGACCCTTAATTTTCAGATTGGAGTTTTCTTGAAAAATAGGTGGGCAAATTTTGGGGTATAACAGTTGCCCCTATTCAATCTTCTTAAACCTGAAGAGATTGTCTGAAATCTGAGGGTAGAAGATGATTGAATAAATAGATGCCCTGAAAATTTGCACTTACCTTGATCAGCAGAGATGTTGGAAGTTGCATTTGAATGTTGTCTGTGAAATGTTGTTGGCAGATCGAAACATTACCTGAGATGGGCTTTCGGATACCACCTGGACAATGTGTTGATGGTTTGTTCATCAGAATGAATCTGTTGATTATATCTTGATGAAGGATTTGAAAGTTGATCATTGTGGAACCGTTTGAGGTATCACTTTAGATCTGCAATGTTAGATCGTTCTGGAACCGTCTGAGGTTTCGCCTTAGATCTGAAATGCTAGATCGTTCTGGAACCGTCGGAGGTATCGCCTTAGATCTGAAATGCTAGATCGTTCTGGAACCGTCTGAGGTATCGCCTTAGACTAGCAATGTTAGATGATAAATGAGTTGAGAATGAGAGTTCTTCAGAGTGAATCTTTGGTTTGATTGTATCTGAAAGGACTGCTTGTCTGAATAAGATTCAGGATGAACACTGCATGTGAGTGAGAATATCTTTGCTGAAGACATCTGTCTACCTGAAAAATCAAGTTAATAATATGCGATGTCTATGATGCATGTATGATATGAGATCCTCGAGCTAGAGGAGAAATATGCAAGCTATGTTGTGTATGAATATGCGTATGATGCATGATTGTGAATGTGAATATGAGTGTGAATGTGATGCATGGTTTATGCAGCTTAGAGCGTGTCAAGCTCCTGATTGGGAAAATAAATCCCAGCTTAGTCGTCAAGAAATGAAGGCATTGTGATTGGGAAAATAAATCCCTGCTAGCCATTTGGAAGTGAAGGCATCGTGGTTGTTGATGATCTTCTGTCTCGCTTGAGTACCCTGGGTTGGGGAAATTCTTTGAGAACCAGGGTGTTCTATTGAAGGATCTTTGATTACTGCTCGGGGATGAACAGTAGTTTTGAGAGTTCGGACTGTGACGCCCTTTGGAGTGGGAATGAGGAAGATGCATAATCCTCCGATGCACTATCTGACCAAGTTTGGGTGCGGAGATCATACCTTCTGAAGACAGTAATCTGGAACAACCCTGCTGGGGAATAAGACTTCTTTCGAAAGAAAAATCTTTTTGAGGGATTTGTTGAGGAATGTGTCTCCATTGGGGAAACTTCCTTCTGATGCTGGTTTAGGATAATGTCCAAATAATTGGGACATGTCCGGAATGCTATTCCTGTTTTTCCTGGTAAACATCAATCATATTCAAATGCATATGTTCATTCAAAATATCATTGGGATGCTCGCGTATTCAAAACAGAAAAAATGAAAATGTTAGTTATAAGCTGCATTGATTTTTGAAAAGGTGCCGTGATAGGCGGATTAGTATAGGGAGACAACAATCCTAGAAGTAGGAAATTGTCAGAAAGTTTTGAAAAGTATTTATGAAAAGAAATAGCTATGTGAGAACGATCCAGTCAAGTTTCAATTCTGCTATTGCCAATCTGTCTTCGAGCATCTCATCCCTCACTTGTTGGAAGAAAGTGATTGGACTGATCGGTGTCTTTGAGGTGTTGAACCTTGTAGGTGAGTAGGCAGCTGAGCGGGACATAGTTGTATGCTTTATTCCCTAATTTTTGCCTAGGCTGCCCTTTCAGGTTTTCAGCCTACCGGGATTGTATTTGTTTTGTCTCTAATTTTTGCCTGGATCGCCCTTTCGGGTTTTCAATCCACCGAGACGCTCATTTTTGCCTAAGTTGCCCTTTCAGGTTTTCAACTTAGCGAGCTGTATTTTTTTTTTAAGCAAAGTACTTTTTGACTATGTCCGCATTCACAGGGTGTGGGAAATCCTCGCCATCCATGGTGGTAAGCAACATGGCACCGCCGGAGAATATTTTCTTGATTATGAATGGTCCCTCGTAGGTGGGGGTCCATTTGCCTCTGGGATCACCTTGTGGTAAGATGATGCGTTTGATAACCAAGCCACCAGTTTGGTATGCTTGACTTTTGACTTTCTTGTTGAATGCTTTGATCATGCGCTTTTGGTATAGCTGGCCATGACAGATAGCTGCAAGTCTTTTCTCATCGATCAAGTGTATTTGGTCGAATCGAGTTTGAATCCAATCGTCTTCGTCTAGATCGGCTTCTTTCATGATCCTTAAGGAAGGAATCTGGATTTCGATTGGGAGAACTGCTTCCATACCGTAGACTAACGAGAATGGAGTTGCCCCTGTTGAAGTACGCGCAGATGTGCGATAACCATGAAGAGCAAAAGGTAACATCTCATGCCAGTCTTTGTAGGTTACTGTCATCTTTTGTATGATTTTCTTGATGTTTTTGTTGGCGGCTTCGACAGCGCCGTTCATCTTTGGTCGATATGGAGAAGAATTATGATGTTTGATCTGGAACTGCGTGCAGAGTTCAGTAATCATTTTGTTGTTTAGATTCGTGCCATTGTCAGTGATGATCCTTTCGGGGATGCCGTACCGACAAATGAGATTGTGCTTGATAAACCTGGCTACCACATTCTTGGTGACAGAAGCATATGAAGCTGCCTCTACCCACTTTGTGAAGTAGTCAATAGCGACCAGGATAAAGCGATGTCCGTTGGAAGCAGTAGGTTTGATTTCTCCAATCATATCAATACCCCACATTGCGAAAGGCCAAGGAGCCGTCAGAACGTTTAATGGAACTGGAGGTACATGCACTTTGTCGGCATATATCTGGCATTTGTGACAAGTTTTGGAATGATGATGGCAATCTGTCTCCATGGTAGACCAGTAGTAACCTGCTCTCAAGATCTTTTTAGCCATTGTATGTCCGTTGGAATGAGTACCGAAGGTACCATTGTGTATGTCTTCCATGATTTGTTCTGCTTCCTTCTTGTTTACGCAACGAAGTAAAGTCGAGTCATGGTTGCGCTTGTACAAAGTTCCATTGCTTAGGAAGAATTTGGAGGCAAATCTCCTTAGAAACTTTCTGTCGTTAATAGATGCCCCTTCAGGGTACTCCTGGGTTTCGAGATACCTTTGTATTTCATGGAACCATGATTTGTCTTCCATTTGTTTGGTATCGATCTCATTGCAATAGGCTGGTTCGTCTTGCCTGTAAATGGTGATCATAGGAGCTTCGTCGTCCCAATTGACTTTGAACATGGATGACATGGTAGCTAAGGCATCAGCTAGTTGATTTTCTTCGCGTGGGATGTGTTCGAAAGTGATCTCCTCGAAGTAAGGAATCAAACTCAACACATGTTCTTTGTATGGAATTAGATTTGGGTGCTTTGTGTCCCATTCCCCTTTGACTTGGTAGATTACCAAGGCCGAGTCTCCGTAGACTTCAAGGAATTTGATTTTTAGATCAATTGCAGCTTTGAGACCCAGAATGCATGCTTCGTATTCGGCTATATTGTTGGTGCAATTGAAACACAATCTGGCGGTGAAGGGTGTATGACCTCCTGTGGGGGAAATGATCACAGCTCCGATGCCATTGCCGAGCGCATTAGAAGCTCCGTCAAAAACCATAGTCCATCGGGATCCTGGTTGTTTGTAGTCATTGACTAGCATAATGTCTTCGTCTGGGAAGTCAAAGTTCAATGCCTGATAATCATCTACTGCTTGATGAGCTAAATGATCAGCTACCACACTTCCTTTGATTGCTTTTTGCGAAGTGTATTGAATGTCATATTCTGTTAGGATCATTTGCCATCTTGCAATCCTTCCAGAGAGAGCAGGTTTTTCGAACACGTATTTGATTGGATCCATCTTGGAGATCAGGAAAGTGGTGTGATTTAGCATATACTGTCTTAGTCGGCGAGCCGCCCATGCTAAGGCACAGCAAGTTTTTTCGAGTAGTGAGTATCTTGTTTCACAATCGGTAAACTTTTTGCTAAGATAGTAGATTGCGTGCTCCTTTCGACCGGAATCGTCATGTTGTCCGAGTACACACCCCATTGAATCTTCTAACACAATTAGGTACATTATCAGAGGTCTGCCTTCCACAGGAGGTAACAAGATTGGCGGTTTTTGAAGGTATTCTTTGATTTTATCAAAGGCTAACTGGCATTTGTCATTCCATCTTTCCACTTGATCTTTCTTCAGTAATTTGAAGATTGGCACACAAGTAGGAGTCATATGGGCAATGAATCTGGCTATGTAGTTTAGACGTCCCAAGAATCCTCTGACTTGTTTCTCGGTACGGGGTATAGGCATTTCTTGAATGGCTTTGACCTTGGCAGGATCAACCTCAATACCTTTACTGCTGACGATGAAACCTAAGAGTTTACCGGATCTTACTCCAAAGGTACACTTGTTCGGGTTCAGTCGCAATCTGTATTTCTTGAGTCTGTCAAACAGCTTGTGTAAATGACTCAAATGTTCTTCTTCGGTGTTGGATTTTGCGATCATGTCATCGACATACACCTCTATTTCCTGATGAATCATATCATGAAATAGTGTTACCATTGCTCGTTGGTAGGTAGCTCCAGCATTTTTTAGACCAAAGGGCATTACTTTGTAACAAAAGGTTCCCCAGGGAGTTGTGAAGGTTGTTTTTTCCATGTCTTCGGGTGCCATCTTGATTTGATTGTACCCTGAGAATCCGTCCATAAAGGAGAATACCTTGCATTGTGCGGTATTGTCAACTAGTACATCGATGTGCGGTAAAGGGAAATCATCTTTAGGGCTTGCCCGGTTCAGATCTCTGTAGTCTACACACATTCTGACTTTCCCGTCTTTTTTGGGTACAGGCACGATGTTAGCTATCCAAGGAGGATAACTTACAACTTTTAGGAATCCGGCATTGAATTGTTTTTCAACCTCGTCTTTGATCTTTTTTGACATATCAGGCTTACTCCTTCGCAGTCTCTGTTTGACCGGAGTGCTTCCTTCTTTGATTGGCAGGCGATGAACTACAATGTCCGTGTCAAGGCCAGGCATATCTTGATAAGACCAGGCGAATATCTCGGCGTAGTCTTGCAACAATTGAATCAGTCTTTGCTTGACACTGTTTTCTAAGTCAGCCCCAATTCTGACCTCTTTCTTTTCTTCGTCACTGCCCAAGTTGATGACCTCAATCGGCTCCTCATGAGGCTGTATGGCTTTTTCTTCTTGTTCTAGAAGTCTTGCAATTTCTCTTGGCACTTCACAATCTTCCTCACTTTCGTCCTCAGTTTGGTAGATCGGATTTTCAAAGTCATGACGGGCAATAGCAGAGTCGTTATTGACTGGATCCAGCGTGTATGTGAATCTGCATGGTAGATATGTGAGTGTGTATGAAGAGAAAAACATAGCTATTTGAAAGCGAATAAAGAAAGAAAAAGGATCACAAAATTTTGAACATGCAAGCATCCCATGATTTTATTGGATGCACATAATCATGATATGACAAACCCTTTTTGTAGAAGGACCGTTGTGCTAAGGCACACGGCTTTCAAGCTCATGGTTCGATTGTTCAGGAACCACTTTTATCTTTGCACAATATACACAAAGAAAACAGGAAATGGCATTTACTCCTGATCAAAGGAGATCACATCCTCTGCTTTCCAGTTGTTCAATCCACCGTTGTTAGCAGGGAGCACCCAGCTGTTCCAGTTGCAGTTGTTCTTTTCGTCTTCCGTAGCATTGATTCCGCTAGTGGGAAAATGCGTAGGTAATTCTTCAGGATAAGTTGGATGATTTGTTGGATATGAGAATCCAGGTGGAGGTCCCTCTATTGGCTGAGCGAGATGCTCGATAAGGCCGTCCCATGCAGTAGGAATGATGTTTTGAATAGAGACTTGTGCATCCTGATAAGGAGTGTACTGTGACAGAAAATAACCTTCGTTGTTTGGCATCTTCCTGGCTTCTTCAAGAGCGAAGTTGTCGTCGTACTGTTCGTCCCATCCAGTCGGGACAATGTCTTTGATGGGAGTTGAAAAGCTCGGAGGAGCGGAATATTTCACCATATAGTCGTATTTGCCGCTGGGTTCTCCTAGCGTGTCCCATACTTCTTTGGGTGGATTTTGATATTGCTGAGTGACGGGACTTGTGATACTTCCGTCATTTTGATTACCCTCTTCTGTTGGAGTAAGATCTTCCAGAGCAATGTAAGAATTCTGAGGTGTGATATACTGGTAGTTGTAACCGTCATTTGGTCCTCCCACAGCATCCCACATTCCCATGGTAATGGGTGGAATTTCGTCTGGATATGGCTGAATGATGTGGTTCAAGTATGTCCCTTCATCATCAATGGCGTTTACTTCTTGGCTGGCGAAGTGTGATATTAACCCTTCAGAGCGAGGATTTTGATCATTCTTTTGATTTTCACCATTATAGCCCAGACCTAGCTTGTCGGACTTGTAGGGTATATCAGGGAGTTGTCCCCATACTGTGCGATCACCCTGTTCAATCATGGCTTTGGCATCTTTGAGAGAAGCCATAGTTGTAGCTGGAGTAGCAGGAATATGCTTGGTGGTAGAGATATCTGGAGATACAACCTCAAAAGCTTGATACGGAGTTTCGATGGATTCGCCCTCCATCTCAACATACTTGTCGTTGCTCAAGTGACTGACCATATATTCTTCTTCGCCATAGACTGTGACAACCTTTCCTTTTACTGGGTATTTTAACTTCTGATGCAGGGTAGAAGTTACAGCGTTTGCCCCATGTATCCAAGGGCGTCCTAGTAAACAGGAGTATGTTGGAAGAACGTCTATTACGGAAAAGATAACATCGAAAGTTTGAGAGCCCACTCTGATTGGGAGCTTAACTTCTCCGTACACCGTTCTTGTTGACCCATCGAAGGCTCTTACAACCACATCACTTGGTTGTAGCACAACTCCTTTGAAGTCAAGTTTTTCCAGTATTACCTTTGGTAACACGTTTAGAGAGGAACCATTGTCTATTAGCACATGAGACAGAGTGGTGCCGTTGCATTCGATAGAGATGTGCAGGGCCTTGTTGTGATTTCTTCCAGCAGGAGTTAGATCCACATCAGAGAAACCAAGACCATTGGGCACTGTAAGACTGGCGACACAATTCTCAAATTGGTCGATTGGGATTTCTTGAGGCACATGCGCAGCTTGAAGGAACTTCATTAGAGCTTTAGCATGAGCTTCTGAATATTTTAGCAGAGATAACATTGAGATTTTTGAAGCAGTATGCCCCAGTTGTTCGACAATATTGTAATCACTTTTGCAGATGATTTTCAATATTTCGTCCATCTCTTGCTTTGATGGATCCTCAGCAGTGATCTCTACCGGATTTTGAACTGGTTCGATCAGTGGCTCTTTGCCTCGAGTGTTGATATCTGGAATAGGAATTGGAACCTGGATTGGACTAGCAGCAATATTTGGAGAAATTTCTGGTGAAAAGATTCTTCCACTTCTCGTGATCTTGCTAGTGCCTGCAATGTTACTTACAGCTGAAGTAGTTAGTGTTGCGTCCTCTTTAGTCGAGGGATCCTGCTTAACTCCATGAATGTAAACATTAGTGTCATATCCCCATGGGACAGCTTTGTCTGAGGAGTATGGAAATGGAGTTGGTCTAGCAATGACTACTGATGCCACTTTGAGTGTAGCAGAAAGTTTGAATGGAGCCTTGGTAGAGATTTTGAATGGTAAGCTGGAGATCACTGAGACGTCTTCCATTCTTATCCCGTTGGCAAAGACTTTGCCCAACATGTCCATAGAAGGGAGCCTCTCAAACATAATGATACGGCGATCCATGTGTTTTTGAATTCCCATCTTTAGATTTTCACAACCATTGGGTTGGCGTGAGCAATAAAAGCAGTCGGGATCACAACCTGGAAAGTAACCAGCTTGGATGAACTTTCTTTTGACTTCGAGGAGTGGAATTGATACTTCGTTCACATCATAAATGTAAACTGTGTCTATGATAGCATTAACAGTTTTGTCATGCTTTGGCATAGGTGCTGTGATGACATTTGGAGTTTCTGGAGGATCGAACTCAATTTCTCCAGCATCTATCATGTCTTGGATTTTATTTTTCAGGGCCCAGCAGTGATCTGCGTCATGTCCTGGACAGTTTGAATGATAGGCACATGTTGCATCAGGGCGATAATTCAGAGAAGAAGTATTGACATTCTTCGGAGGACCCCTTAATGTGATCAGATCCGCTTTAAGCAAGTGCTGCAATGCCTGAGAGATTGGCATGTTGATTTTGGTGAAAGTTCTTCTTGGTGCATCTGGTCGATGCGTATATTTTGGCTGTTGATCTTTTTGAGGTGCAGATGCGGAGATCATAACTGCCCCTACAGATTGATGCTGATCACTTTTGTGACTTGTCTGAATTTGCGCTGTATTGACCTCATTTCTGATGGGCCTTTTTGTAGTACCAGAGGAGGATCCTACTTGAATTTTTCCATTTCGAATGCCACTTTCGACACGTTCTCCGGTCAGTATTAGGTCAGTGAAACCTGATGATGAACTTCCCAGCAAATGGCTATAGAATGGGCCAGTTAAAGTGCCCATGAACATGTCGACTAGTTCGCGATCAGATAAGGGTGGTTGAACCCTTCCAGCCATATCTCTCCACTTTTGTGCATACTCTTTGAAACTTTCTTTTGGTCCCATAGACATGCCTCGCAATTGAGTACGAGTGGGTGTAAGATCAGCATTGTATTGGTACTGTTTGTAAAAAGCAGCAGCTAATTCTTCCCAAGTATGAACCTTGGTATTTTCTAGCTGGTAGTACCATTCGAGTTGTGTACCTGACAGACTTTCTTGGAAAAAGTGAATCCACAATTTGTTATCTGTTGTATGAGGTTGTATCTTCCTCACATAAGATCTCAAATGTAGTTTTGGACAAGAAACTCCATCATACTTTGCAAAGGTTGGAACTTTGAATTTTGGAGGGATGACAACATCCGACACGAGTCCCAGATCATTGAAATCTAAGCCAGGTATTTTTTGTATTTCCATAGCTTTCATACGATCCTCCAACTGTTGGTATTTGTCATCATCCTAGGTTCGTCTCCAGAATGATCTTCTTCTTCATTTGAAGAGAGAGAGGGTTTAGCAGAACCCTGGTTGCTTTGATTATCTTCTTGTTCACCATCACCGACTATTTCAGGGATTGGTGGCTTTTTGATCTTTTTGACAGGGATCTTGATCTTCCTTCTCAGGTAACTCAAGCCTGCAGATTCTTTGGGCTTCTTCTTCTTCTTGAGTATCAGGGCTTTCAGCTCTTGTTGCCCCTTTGCCAGTTCCAGAATTGCCACTTGAACTTGGGCATTCTGTACTTCGAGATTCTTGATGCTTGCCTCAGATTCCATCTCTTCTGACTGAAATAAACAGCGAAGAGATGAGAAACCCGTCATGAGAACCTGTTATGAAATGTGTATGACTGGATGCCATGTATGCAATGTGTATGCAATGTATATGAATGCAATGTATGAAATGCAATGTATGAAATGCAATGTGTATGCAATGCATGTGAATGCATGTGTGCAATGTTTTCAAGGATCATAGAGTCTAGATTTGTTAAAGAAGCAACAAACGTTAGTTAATCAATTTATTCTTTTTTCTTTGCCTCATTTGGGCTTACAAGACAGAAAATAAAATAAATGATCTTTCAGGTCTCCCGTGGGCGCTTTTTCTTTGTCCCCAGGAATGCGTTGATTCTTTGTTCTTCTTGAAGCTGTCTGGTGAGCTCGAATAGCCTTCTCTCATAGTCCTGACAGTGTTCTTTGAAGGTGTCTCTTTCCTCTTTGAGTTGAACCCAGGATTTTTGCAACTCTTCCAAGTCAGTTGGCATATCCGGGTGTAGAATAACTTGAGGTTCGTAACCTTCGACTTCTGATTCGATAGTCACAGGTAGAACAGCGGGATAGGGCATCATGAGTTTTTGAGCATGAGTACGCACCCATCTGAGGTAAAGTTCCATAGGAATAGAATTCCATTGCCCCAGAGTTTTGCTTTCTATTCTATAGACACTGTCCCAAGCCTGTATGAATCTTCGTCGGTGTCTGTGAGAATCATTCTCGTAATCAAACACAATGCCACGGATAATCATGTCATGAGGACCGTTGCTTCTTGCATATCCGAATTGGCGTAGAGCTAGAGAGGGATTGTAAGTGATACCTCCTTTAATGCCAAGGAGTGGCACATTAGGGTATTCTCCACAATGATCAATGATAGTAATGTCTCTTTGAAAGAAGTTGTTCCATCGGATATCTGAATGAGATAAAGACATGATTCTGTAAGACCATTGTGCTCTTTGTTCATTTCTCAGTACTGATCGGGGAAGATGACATGTAAACCACCTAGCCAGCAGTGGTATACAGCACATGAGAGTTCCTCGCTTCTTCGTGGTACGAGTGTGTAGAGAGTGTAGGATGTCTCCCAGCAATGTTGGTACCGGGTTGCGAATTAGGAAAAGGTTGATGATGTGTACACTTATGAACTGGTCGGAATTAGGGAACAAAACCAACCCATAGATCAAAAGAGCCATAACTTCTTCAAAAGCTGGATAACTTTTGTTTTCTAGCAGTAGTCGAGCCTTTTCCAGTAAGAATTTGGCAAGCAAACCCTCAACTCCACTCTTTGTTTCCCAATTGGATTTGATTTCTGACTTTTGCAGATGTAAAGCAGCAGCAATGACTTCAGGTTTTGGTTTTCTTTCTAAACCAGTGAAAGGTAATTGATCTCGGATTGGTAATCCAATTAATTCAGAGAATTCTTCCAAAGTGGGTACCAACTGGTAATCAGGAAATGTGAAGCAATGATGTTCAGGGTCGAAGAACTGGAACAGGACCCGTATCATGTCTTCTTCAAACTTTGAGGTAACCAAATGGAGTAGGTGACCATGCTTTTCAGTGAATTGAGCATTCCTGGGGAATTCTGCTACCAAGACTTTGAGTTCAGATGGCACCGTTGAGATATTGATTCGGATGTAATCTCTGGTGGCGGGAGCCATTACCTGCAAAAACAAAAGTAAACTCTTTGATCCTTGAAATGTGTAGTGAAAAATGATGTGTTTATGATGCAAACATGTGGCACACAAAAACAAATCAAACAATAGCCTTAGGTTTAAAGGCTTGCATGAGGTTGATAAGTGATACCCTCCCCTCTGAAGTTGAGTTGGTTGAAAACCTGTCCTAGAATAGTATTCGGGTTCTATGATCCTTGGAGACAACATCTCAATACGGCGCTCGGACGGCCGATCAAGAATATTCCTCGAGGATAACTAGCTTCGATCAATTTCAAAGCTAGCCACTTAATAGGCCACAAGTCAAGTTCAACTAAAAGGTTCTAAGACAAATTAGTGTTAATGACACTTCGGAAGCCTAATATACTCCTTGATCGCTTTCAAGGGACATCAGTATAAACCAAAGTATCACACTAACGATGACTACCAGATCAACCGTATCGGTACATGCCGTACAGTTTCCTTGGTCTATTGTCATATACTTAAGGTATCTCGAGATTCGGGTTAGAATCTTTCACACAAGCAAAGTACCCAAGCAAACCTGTGAAAAGTAAAGCAATCAGATCAAACAATTGAAAACATCGAAATGATCTATACTCTAAAGGTAACCCCTTTTGAAAACATTTTGAATTTGTATTCCCCAGCAGAGTCGCCAGTTCTGTGGACCGTCCTGTCGGGCCATACCCCTCCGTGGGTGGGATACGTGAACTGACTCTTTTTTGTCGATCGGACGCTTTCGCGTCACTTTTGAAAAAGTTTACAGAGTCGCCACCGACCTTTTATTTTATCCAATGAAGGAAAGGTTTATAAAAGAAACAGAAAAAAGACCTTTGAGAGATTCTGGGTAAGGGGGTAGGTTATACAAAGGGAAGGTGTTAGCACCCTTTGTATCCATGGTTATCCATGGGCTCTTTAGTTTGCTTAGCTCATTTGCTTTACTTTTCAATTGATTCGGAATGCTTTACCTGTGTTTTTGAAATACCTTTGCAAATAGAATTTGTAATGATCCTTGTGCGGATATATACAAATGCTTGTTTATCTTTCGAAAGATGTTTTGAAAAGATCGTTAATTTTGTAATGATCCGTGTTTGGATGTATACAAAATATTGTCTTTTGGAAAATTCGTTTTTAAAAAACAACAGTGTATGAGAATTTTGTTTGTTTTGATTTTGAGCAAGCAAACTAGGAGGTCTACCCTGAGTTAGGAGGTCTTTATCCTTGTTCCCTTTAAAAATCTATCCATTCGTCGGATATAAACAAAAGGTTCGATTTTGTACTCGAAACAGTAGAAATGTAACTTTGATTTTGAAAAGAGTGAAAAGGGGTTACCCTAGGAGGTGCAAATGTGATTGTGATTGAATTCAGATATTTATCTTTGAAGTTAGTGATCTGACGGTTCAGTTTTATCTTTGACATACACGCAGTTTATATGGGTGCTGGAAATTAAAATGCGGAAATGTAAAGTGCAGAAAGTAAATCTACGCTATTACATCGATTGTGCGGGAAATGTAAACTAGCCTATTTACATGAATTTGACATCCTATACATTTATCTAGGAATTTTAAATTGCAAGAAATAAAAGGCATATTTTTGTATTTTTGTGATTTATTTTAAATATAATTAATGCATTATTAATTAATTTAAAATAAAGAAAAGATGGAAATATGATTAAACCTAGCAAATAAGTTTAAAAATATGTACAAAATGTTTGTTAATTGATTTTAGAACAAAACTAATTTTTTTGGAATTTTTGAAATTTGTTTTTGGATATTTTAAGTTAATCAAAACATAATTATGCAAATAATTACACAAATAATTAAAACTTAAAGAGAAAATTATCCTAAATATGTACAAAATTAGTTTATGATATATAAACAATATTTAACACAAAGAACAATTTTTTTTATGATTTTTTTTGACTAATTAAAATAATTAATAAGCAAATATACAAATACATACTAATTAATTATGAAAAATATTGAAATTTTGAAGAAAAATAAAATATTTTTGTTTCATAAAATAATATATTATTTTAGAAGTTTAAAATATTTTTTGTGGAATTTTTGGAAGTTTTTAACTATTTTTAATTAATTTATCAAAGAAACTAAAATAAAAATAGAAAATAAAATTAAAAATATAAGGATACTGATCTGGTGTGGCAATTAATGAAGGAGCATGGTGAGCTTGCATGTGTGAGGCGTTGGATTGGCTTTGAGATTGATCCAAGGGCACAGATTTGTAGGTGCATGGTATGATGGTGTACACTGAATCCAAGGGGATTCAAAGTCTTTGCAGGGGCCCACGCTGGATTGACCAGCGAATAAGATTTGAGGGAAGGGCCACCTTGGCGCGCTGAAAAGTCAGACGAACCACGCTTGGACGCGTGGTCGTCTTCAACCTCCAGAAGTGAGGTTTTCAGCTTCAAATAGCGGGGGTTTTTAACCTCCCCTATTTGGACGTTAAAATTCCAGTTTTTTAACAACCTATGAACCTGCAAAAAATACGAGTTAGCAATAGAAACAAGTGACCCAGATCCACTAATTAGAGTGTCCTGAATCCAAATATGTCATTTGTTTTAAGGTTTGAAGCTCCTAGCTATGGATACGAAGAAGATGAAGCTTAAACACTCATGGACTCGTTTTAATGGTGGAGCCTGATCCTCACGTTGGAACACTCATGCTAAGGCCCAGATCACACATATAGGTCCCCATAAGGATGTTAGGGTGGTTAGTTTGCAGTGAAATTAGTTGCATATACAAAAACGAAAATAAAACTCATATGTACATGAAGAGCTTTAAGTGCTTTATACGACTCTCATATGTCTATATTTAGAGCTCAATCTTACTCTATAATGTTTGAGGAGATGATTAGAAGTGTTTATTGGTATTGATATTGATTGGAAATTTGAATTTGAAAATTACAAAGTATATGCAAATTTTGAGAATTTTTGTGATATTTCTTGCTATACTCTTGCCCTATTTCGTCTGTCCCTTTTGCTGAAGTATGATGCTTCTTTTATAGCCCAAAGTTGCTTGGAACTCAAGCTAAGAAGCTTTGTTGTCTTTGTTGAAAGTTTGATTTTTAAAATATTAAAAATCTTTGAATTGTTGACCAAGCTTGACTCCATTCAATGCTCTTGTCTTGCTCTTCAATTCTTGCAGAAAAAATGAAGATTCCTTGAAGTGAGTCATACTTGGAGGCCAAGCAACCATTATCCATGCATTTTCCTTTTAATTTTAATCTTAAAGTAAGATAAAATTATGCAAAAAATGGCCAATAAAGATGTGGGCTTTGTCTTGGTCGTGGGAGGCCCATAGTAACATGGCAAAGATGTTTGGACCATAAAAACTTGGACTCATTTGGAAAAAAAACATTTTTGAGCAATGTTGATTTCATGCATTTTCCCAAAATTTAGCCAACTTCAACAAGGTGTAAATCCTTCAATTTTTGTCATATGAAGGAGATCTTGCACTTTTTGGAAACCTCAAAGAGTCCTCTAACCAATGTCTTTGGTCTCATATCAAAATGATTTTTGGTTCTCCTTGTGTGTCCATTTGAAAAAAGTGTCTTTTTGTTGACTTTGAAAATGACCTGTAATGTCTTTGGCCATATTTTCCAAATGGTGAATGCTATGACCATGGGATCAATTGCATTTGAAAGATAATTGAATTTCCTTCAAAATGAGCTTTGGTTGACATTTTTTGGATGAAGGATGAGAGAGTTATGATCAGTCAAAGTTGAGTTGACTTTTCAGGCAAAAACCCTAATTTTGAATCTTAGGGTTTTGTTGATTTTTGATCTTTCCTTGATGAATTGTGATCATCCAATGATCAAATGTTGAATCCTTTGACAAAATATGGACTTTGACAAAAAATTTCATTTTTGACTGTCAGTTGACTTTTTTGGTCAAACGGGTCGTCTGTTGACTGTTTGAGCTGCTGACGGTGCGTCTGAGTGAATTGAAGTTTGAAAATTTGTATGATGGTACTTTGAGATGTATGGATGTATATGAAATCCATTTGAGCTCTCAAAACTTGTTGCTCCTGTTAAAACAAGAAAAACCCTGATTAGGGACTGTCTGTATAGGAGGCAGTTAAGCGTACCTGATTTTTGTGCAGTGTTGAGTTTCTGCTAATCATGTGATATTCAGAAGACTTCTAACACAAAAATCTTGGAAATTTGAATTGTGAATGATTGATTTGATTGATTGTACAAATCACTGTGAATTGTACTGTCTGCAGTTTGTCTGTCAACCGACTGTTCGTGTACTGAAGCAGCAGTTAAAGTGAAAAATCAACCGTCAAAGTTAATTTTCTTTTTCTTTTTTTTTTTTTTTGTTGTTATTTTTGTTTTTGTTTGGTGTGAAGCATGAAAATTTATTTACATGACCAGTACAGTGTGAGTTTCCTGCTTTTGCGCCTGCAAAAAGATTTAACCCTGCATGAACTGTGTTAGTACTATTTATCTGTAAAATAAATAAATAGTATTTGTGAAGTAATAAAGAACAGTATTTGGCGTTTGCGTAAGAATAAATTCCACTGTAAGCCAAGTTACTGTGTAAGAAAAATTCTGAAAACCAAGTTCTTCATATGTCAGGATATTTTGAAAAAATCCATGTTTATATGAGACTCTTAATTTTCATATTGAAACTTTCCTGAAAAAAGAAGTGGGCAAATTTTGGGGTATAACAACTCCTCTGACGAAATGCAGCCTTACATCAATGTGCTTAGTTCGCTCATGATAGGCTGAATTCTTCGACAGGTGTATTGCACTTTGACTATCACATTTAACAGTGATACCTCGACCTTGAAGTTTCAGCTCCTTCGCAAAACCTTCAAGCCACAATGCTTCTTTCACAGCTTCAGTTAGGGCAATATACTCCGCTTCAGTGGTTGATAGAGCAACAACCTTCTGAAGTGTTGCTTTCCAACTAATTGCAGTGCCAAACATAGTGAAAACATATCCAGAAATAGATTTTCTGGAATCCATACAACCTGCATAATCAGAGTCGACATATCCTTCTATTACTGCTTTACTATCTTCACCCAAGGCTCCACCATAAATTAGGACTCTATTCAGAGACCCATTTATGTACCTTAAAATCCACTTCAATGCTTGCCAGTGAGCCTTTCCAGGATTCGCCATGTACCTGCTTACAAGACTTACTGCGTATGCTATGTCGGGTCTAGTACAAACCATAGCATACATCAAAGAACCAACTATATTAGCATACGGAATGCTATTCATATAGGCTCTTTCGACATCAGTACTGGGACACTGATCAATACTCAGCTTGAATTGAGGGTTTGTTGGAGTCACAACTGGCTTCGAATTCGACATACCAAACTTTTCAAGAATCTTCCGTAGATATGCCTCTTGAGATAGACATAACTTCGACTTCTTTCTATCTCTTCGAATGTCAATTCCAAGAATCCTGGAAGCAGCTCCCAGATCCTTCATATCGAACTCCTTATTGAGTTCAGCCTTCACCCTCATCACATCTTCAACATTGTTGCTTGCTATGAGAATATCATCCACATAAAGCAACAAAATAACAAATGAATTACCAGGTCGAAATCTGAAGTAAACGCAGTGGTCGAACTGACTTCTAATGAAACTTATGCGTGCCATGAACTTGTCGAATCTCCTATTCCACTGTCGAGGAGATTGTTTCAGCCCATACAAAGATCTCTTTAACTTGCACACATAATCTTCCTTCCCCTTTTCGACATACCCTTCAGGTTGCCTCATCAGGATCGTTTCATCTAGATCACCATACAAGAACGCAGTCTTCACATCCATCTGTTCCAGTTCAAGATCGAACTGTGCCACCATGGCAAGCAACATTCGAATGGACCTATGCTTCACAACAGGAGAAAACACATCATTGAAGTCGACACCTTCTTTCTGAGTGAAACCCCTTGCAACTAACCTTGCCTTGTATCTTTTCGACGTCACTCCTTCAATTCCTTCCTTAACTTTGAAAATCCATTTACAGCTGACTAACCTTGCCCCAACAGGTTTCTTGATCAGTTCCCAAGTATGATTATCATGAAGAGATTTCATCTCATCATCCATGGCCTTCAGCCATTCAGTCTTGTTTCGACTCCTCATAACTTCCTTATAGTCTCTAGGTTCTTCGTCTAGAACCTCACTTGCAGAGATTAAGGCATAAGCTATAAGATCTGCATATCCAAGTCTCTGAGGTGGCTTGATGACTCTTCTCGACCTATCTCTCGACAATAGGTAGTCATCGTCAGTTTCCTCAACTTCAGCATCTTCTGCTTCTTCTTCGACTTCATCTGGGATATGCAATTCAGCATCAACATGCTCCACCTCAACAGGAATCTCTACCTGTTCCAGCTCTTCGTCAGATGTTTCTGTACTTCGACCAACATCATCAGTTTTCTTAAAATCCATTTCAGCTTCATTGAAAACTACATCTCGACTGGTGATACACCTCCTGTGACCTGGTTCTAGGCACCATAGCCTATAAGCTTTGACTCCTTCAGGGTATCCCATGAACATGCATTTCAGAGCTCTAGGTTCGACCTTGTCTTGCCTAATGTGAGCATAGGCTACGCAGCCAAATACTCTCAGTTTGTCGAGATCTGGTGGATGTCCCGACCAAACTTCTTCAGGTGTCTTCATATCTAACGCTGTCGAAGGACATCTGTTTATCAGATATGTTGCTGTCGAAACAGCCTCAGCCCAGAACACCTTTGTTAACCCCGCACTAGTCAACATGCATCTGACTCTCTCCAAAATAGTTCGATTAAACCTTTCAGCCAAACCATTTTGCTGTGGAGTACCTGCAGTAGTTCTATGCCTTGCAATACCAGAGGCAGCACAAAAACTGTCGAATGCCTCATTGCAAAATTCAAGGCCATTGTCGGTTCTCAACCTCTTGACCTTTCTGCCAGTCTGATTTTCAACCAGAGTCTTCCAACTTTTGAAATTCTCAAAAGTTTCATCCTTAGTCTTCTGGATGAATACCCATAATTTTCTGGAATAATCATCTACTATGGATAGAAAATACCTTGCTCCTGAATGTGATGGACACCTTGCAGGCCCCCAAAGATCAGCATGGATGTAATCAAGGGATCCATGTGTTCTTTGTTTGCCTTTGTTGAACTTCACTCTGCAAGATTTTCCAAGTACACAGGGTTCACAAAACTTCAGCTTTTCGATTTTGTCTCCACCAAGCAGATTTTGTTTCCCTAATTCGACCAGACCCCTTTCACTGACATGGCCCAATCTCATGTGCCAGATTTCTGTTTTCGACAAAGATTTCGTGGATGCAACATTTGTCGAACCACTTATAACTTCAGCCTCAAGGGTATACAAGCCTTGTTTCTTCACGCCTCTCAAGACTTCCTTCGAACCCTTCATGACTCTTAGGATACTTTTCTCTCCTTGGAAAACATATCCTTTCTTGTCGAATTCACCAAGAGAAAGCAGATTTCTCTTCAAATCAGGAACATACCTGACTTCAGTCAACAACCTTATTGACTCATCATGGAGCTTGAATCTCACAGATCCAACACCTGCAATCTTGCAAGCCTTGTTGTTTCCCAGCAATACTGATCCACCATCTTGATCACATAATTCCTCGAACAAGTCTTTGTTTGGAGTCATGTGCCAAGTGCAACCTGAATCCATAATCCACTCCTTCTTAGAGTCACTGCTTGATACCACAAGAACATCAGATGATTCGAAATCATCTTGAACAATGGCAGCGTTGCCATTATCCTTACCTCCATGATATTTCAAGCGTTCAGGGCACACCTTTCTTGTGTGACCCTCCTTCTTACAATGGTAGCATCGAATGCCAGATGCTTCGCCACTGTAAGTCTTCGACTGACTTTTGCCTTTCTTCTTGTCGAACTTACCATCCTTTCGTAAGAGTTTTCCTTTAACGGCCAAACCTTCGCCAACAGTCGAAGGTTTATGCTCCTTTCGTTCATTCAAGTCCTTAGAGTACAAGGCTGATTGAACTTCTTCAAACGTCAGGGACTCCCTTCCATACAAGAGAGTTTCTTTGAAGTGAGCATGTGATCGAGGCAAAGAACACAATAGTAACAGCGCTTGATCTTCATCATCGATCTTTACATCAATATTTTCAAGATCAAGAATCAGCTTGTTGAACATATCCAACTGCTCAGCCAATACTTTGTCTTCAATCATCTTGAATGAATACAAAGCTTGCTTCAGGTAGAGTCGATTTACCAGCGATTTGGTCATATACAAACTTTCAAGTTTCACCCATAACCCTGATGTCGTCGTCTCCTTTGATACCTGTCGGAGAACCTTATCACCAAGACTCAACAAAATTGCGCTGTGTGCTTTCTCGATCATATTCGTCTTCTCCGCTGCCGTCAATTCTGCATTCATGGCTGCCTCTCCCTTCAACGCTTCCAAACAACCCTGCTGAACCAGTAGAGCTTTCATCTTCAAGCGCCACAGACCGAAATCATTCACTCTGGTGAACTTTTCAATCTCATACTTTGTTGAAGGCATCTTCTCCACGCTCACCGCACCAATTTGTTGTGAAAAACGATACCAATAACAAAGTATAATAGGGAATTATAGGGGAGAAGAAGAACACAAGAATTGGTTATAACTGCTATTCTTTCACTTTCTCTTAAAACAAGATTACAAGTTTACAAGAATAACAAATAACCTCTCTCACCCTAAATTAGGATTTGCAGCTTAGCAATGATGAGAGACTAGTATGCTATTTATAATAAAACCTAACATACTAACTAATGGGTTTTTTCAGCAAGGCCCATTACACAAGCCAACTTAATAAACAAGCTAACTTAACAAATTAGGGTTTAAACACTAAAACCTAATTTAACATGCTAACAACCCTAGCATCTTCGACATCTGCATGTTAGACCCATCTTCGACTACAGCATGCACACTTCGACACCAGCATGTGAACAATCCTTCGACTTCATGCTTAACTCTGTCGAACTGTCGAACCAAGAAGCTACCCTTCGACAATACTAGAGTTCGATCCAATATCTCACAAACATAATGATG